>NC_056732.1:797936606-798056871 GCF_019279795.1 Protopterus annectens | reverse complement strand
TAAGGGGTGTATGGGACAGGGATCTGTCTGGCATGTTGGGATCCTTGTACTAGAAAGGTGGATGTAAATGACGTATGTGTTTATTTGGGATCAGGATGTGTTAAGTGTAGCATGTCCAACACCTCTGGGTTGGACATGGCTTTATTCAGGGTAGGCTGTATGCTACATAGTGCAGCTAGGGACTGTGAAGGGCAGTGTAGGCCATCTACATATGGGCAATAACCCTTAAAGGAAATATGTGATCTATTATGGGTCACATGGGTGTTGAGTATGGCTGAGCAGTTATCTCTATATTCCTGGATGGCAACCTGTCATGGTTAGGGGTGCCACATATGACTTCCTGTCTTTTGTGGTGATGTAACTATCAAAGGGAAGTATTGTCTAGCTGCATCCCATACACACAGTTGCCATTATGTTGACTGCTGCCTAGGTGGTAGTCAATGGGTACAGGGTTTGTAACATAGGGGATGACAATGCGATACTTAGCTGTCATATTGTGACCATACATCCCACACTACACATCTGACACACTAAGGCCCTTCTGTATGTTGAACACAGCACACAATAAGTTGACTATTGCCCCTAGTTCATAGTCATTTACAAACATCAATAGGCTGATGCCTTCTGTGTTAGTCTATGTGGTATAGATAACAAAGAGGGACAGTACCAGGAATGATTCCTGTATTACTGTGTCTGGCACTGGATTGATATGCGTGTATTCATCAGACACCTTCTGTAGTGTGGGTTCTGCCAGTAGTCCAGTTGCCAACCACTCCTGTGACATAGGAATATACACCTAGTTTAATCAGTGTAGCTGGAACACAGTATGGGTGAGGGTGTCCTATGACCTGGCAAGGTCATGATATGCAGTGTGAATCAACCATACTGTCGTCTACATCTGTACCGAGTACATCAATTACATGGACCATGGTTCATGGCCATACAGACCAGACTCAGCAGGGTAGTTGTGCACTATGTCCCATTATCAATGGTGTCTCCCCCTTTGTGGGGTCTGATTACTGTTGCTGTGCACCATTCGGTGTGTACACAGCCTGACATGGAGCTATGATTGAGCATGATGTGTATGTGGATAGCTGAATGTTCTTACATTTGTGTAGGATACACCCTGGGATGTTGACAGGTCCCAATAAAGCTGCATGTATGGCATTAGAGAATGCAGCTTGTACCTGCATAGTCATTAGTACAGGGGCCCTGTAGTGTACATGGATATATTACTAAGTGTACCTGTTGGGGGGGGGAGGTGGGAGTGGGTTTAGGTTCTCTGAGACCCTATCTGGATGAACAGGTGCTATTTCTGTGGGTGCAGTACTTTGCTTGCCATAGTGCTGTGCAGCACAGCAGGTCTTGTCGTTGCCATTACAATTAATGACAGAGCTATAGAATGCTCTGTGCTTGGCCTCATAATATTTGGCTGATTGGTTTCACAGTAGATTTGTGTGGTTTTATATGGTGTATCTGCATCTTACTGAGGCTGACCAGCGATCACCTACACTCATGTGTGTTCACTCTTGCAACAGTTACTACCTTCTGTGGTACAGTTTAAAGCATGGTACCACCAGTTTGCCTACTTGTTCATGTTGGGTTGACTCCTGGTTCTGTTCAATGGCACAATCACTGCACATATGTGACTGCTTAGGGTTCATTTGTGTAGGATTCAGCATCTGCACATGCATTGTCCATCTGCATGGGTGCCATGGAACTCACAACTCTGCTCTTAGGAAAGATAACATTGACATTGAAGACTAACTATGTGTAGCATACTGTTAGCCCTGTTTGTGTGACTACTGTGATCCAGGTCAGTGGGGTCGATGGAATCCAACATGCATTGAGCACAGGTGTTGGTACATGAGGAGTCTTCCCAGTTCATAATGGAATAGTTGAGAGTAGCCAATATTATGGTTCTGTCTCAGACATAATCTTCCCCATTACAGCACATTATGACAGTTGGGAAGTCCGTGGCCTGGTGCATTTTGAATTCCACTGTGGCACAAAGGTAGTTGCTCAGCATAATGCATCTGATGTTATGCAAGTGCAAGTAGAGTGGGGGTGTACATATCCTTCAGGAATATGGACACACCTGCGGCCCGTGTGTTCCAATAAAGGATAATGGGCAAAATATGAGGTATGTGTTATAACATGGTCATGCAGGTATGTTCTCCAGAGCATTGAAACATGTCTCAGCCACTGCACAGATATGTTCTCCATGTTAGCGGTTGACATATGTGTGTCTGTATAGTGTTTTTGACATGTATCATTGTGTAGCGAGACCCGCAGTTTATTGCTTGGCTGTCCCTGTAACAGCAGTGGACCCTCACCTGAAGCGTGCATGATGAAGGCACTATAGGGGAAGCATGAGCTCTAGGCTGTATCCAGATTCCTAGGGGTGACCGGTGCAGGCTCTGTCTGGCAAAGAATCATGATCTGTAAACCATGTCATCCCTGGATGACAGATACCGGATACCATACGACATGTACCACTACACTAGGCAATTGTGGAATACAATCCTTTTGTCCCTGTACTGCAGTATCATTCTGGCCAATGGCAGAATGCTACCCAGGCCTTGGGATATACCTGCATGGGCTACATGACCTGAGAGTTCCTACATGTGTTTCCATGCAGTCCAGGCTACTGCATCATAGGTCCTGCACAACAACATGGAATATGCCAGAGCCATGTGTATAGTTCAAAAGGTGGTCTGAGTGTATGAGTATGTGGCTAATCATGGCAGACAGGCAGCTGACAATATGTATGCCCTCATATAGGGCAGTGTATAACATAGTGCTAGAGTTTGCATTCACAAATGAGTACTGTTGGGCATGTTTCCAGTCATGTGTTCAGAGGTGTGGCACAATTATGCAAGCTATGTCATACAGTTTGTGTATTTCGGTGTCTGTCTCTTCCTGCTTGAGGGGTCACTTGTTTGGCCAGATACTTAGACACATCTGTGAATGTGTGTGATTTCCGGTAGTGTGTGTGGGTGTCCTTACTGTGTTCTGGTAAGAGTATGTGGTGGGTGTGTCAATGAGCTGCATGCATTAACCTACACCTCATGACTGTCCAATCTAGTCATGGCTGTAGACTGGGCTGCCTTCCAGCTTACCTCTGTAACTGCATCCGAACAATGTGTGGGGCATGGTGTTAGGTGGGTCTGGCAGTGTACATGGCATAGAGATTACATTCCCCCAGGATGGCCACATACACAAAGCTGACATTAGGAAACACCAGTAGCTGACTAGTGAACATGCCTGTATGAGCAGTCAGTACTACAAGTACCAAGTACTGTATTTAGTTTATGTATTGCCTATGAAGATGTTTTAGACAGTGATGTTCACATGTAAATGTTTGTGTTACGGACGTGACAATACTGGCTATTACGGAAACATTGTAGCTACCTTTAGCAGCAATCCTCCTCTGAGGAGCACATCACATCCTGTTAGTTGATTACAGATAATGCAAGTATCTACAAGTCTATTTCCTTCTCTGGGTATATACTCACATATCCAACATGACTATGAGCTCTGTTGGGAACAGACACCCACTCTCCAAACAGAGTCATGTATCAATAGGCTCTGATGCCACTATCAAGATGATCATAATATAATTGGATAGTGTGAGCCATCACCTATGATGCAGCTATTACAAATGGGCAGCTGTCCCCTACATCTTACACTCCTACTGCAGATGTTACACTGGAGTTAAAGATGATATGCAACATGTTTCATTACCAGTGCTGTGCACTACCTTACATACACTATGTGCAGGCGGCTGTTAGGTTGTCAATGAGAGGTTGGGCTACACAAGCCTGGTAGTTCAACCAGTGTGTCTGTACTCTCAATATCCACTCTATGAAGGTGTGCACGTAGCCAATTGGCCCAGCCCTGTAACAAGGGTCACTACACATTTGCATAACAGGTACACATGTACAGCTGTTATTGCTTGCAAACAATAGTAGAGAGGTGGATATTACATGTTCTATGTGCATGGATAGTTACCTGGCTCTTCCAATTATCTTTGCTATCATGCTGCTAACCTGTCAGATGAACACTAATGCTATGTATCCTGTCATTGAGTATTGTAATTGTCAATAGACATAACTACTGTTTCCATAACATAACAGAACTGCTATGTAGAATAGAATACAGATCTGCCTAGAATACTGTACATTACATAGTTATTGGCACAATATCCCACAATGCACACCATATTTGCATGGTAAGCCCACCTTTAACATGTTCATCTTACTTATACACCCATACATATGTCAACTGTTACAATATATTGACATGTACTATCCCCTGTTATAGCACATACTTGTTGGACCAATCCTGACACAGACAGTGGCTAGAAGCGAATTTGTGGTTATCAAGCCCATATCATCCCTTGTGGTATATGTGGAGTGTGCCATGTGACCTACAGCAGTACACACATAGAACATTACACGCATTACTACTGCTCAACAATACATCACTTCAAGATAGCTTTTTCCACTATATACATTGATTACACTGTAATTCTTACAGTACAGATACTACATACACAGGCATACTACATGTTATACATACCATCTTAGTAATCAGAGGTGTTATTAGCTAGTGTAATACTCATTTTTGGTTCATCTTTCAGTGTTTTGTACTGTCCTACAGGTAGATACAGATGGTTTGAATGTGTGACAAGGCAACCTTTTAGAGTTACAGATCAGTAACATGTGCTATCCCAATGGCCAATTGGTGTTCCTAAGTAGCTAATTACATGCGCATCAGCTGCGCTGCTACTGCCTTAGCCAATACCATGGCTACAGTGGAGTATAATTGAGTACTCCACTTGGGAGTTGTCCCTTTGCCTTACTTGTGAGGAAGACAGCGTGGAAATTTTGTTAGGAATCTATTGCAACAGCTGTATGGAGATGAACAGTAATATATTGTGTGTAATGCCTAGAGAAGTTGGTCAAAATGTGAGTACTGCTGTTATATTTCTGAACATAGCTACTTGTGCAGGGCTTGTCTGTACCTAATACTTCTGCATATGTGTCAGTCTGGCCAGGTTGTCTGACCAGCTCAAGGCTGCATAGCGGTGCATATAATGTTAGGGGGTTTACAGTGTGCTTACCAGACATATTTAGTTTGGTGTTACTATGTATCAAACTGTGCTAATAATCAGTACTCAGTAAAACTTCCTGGTGTACAAACCTTTCAACCTTCTGAAACGGGATTAGTTCATACAAACCCTGTTACATCAGCAGCTGTTCAATTGTATAATGGCAACTATTTCACATAGGGCCATGTTAGTGTGTTTGTGTCCAGGTATGTTAAGGTTTCAGCAGATATTGACCAGTAGTTGCATAATTGGTTGTGGTATGACAGTATGTATTGATGTAATTATTTCAGTTGTGAGGTAGATGTTGGTGGGTGTATATAGCACATACAGGTGTGTAGGGACCTTTTTTATACAATGTCTATATGTGTGTGGGTGTTCTTTCCCTATGTGAACACCTGTCCCTTAGTGGACTAATACCATCATATTTGCAGGCTGATTCATTAAGGCACTATTAAAAGCTTCCTGTATAGCATGCAGGTACTGTTAGTCCTTGAATCCTTTTGGCAATACATAGGAATGTAATAAAGATTTGCAAAATTAAAGCTGTCTGTGTAATTCTGTCATGGATATTTGCAGTCATTGCAGTTGTGTTGGTGACTGTGACCATAGAATATATTTGTGATAGTGTATTGGCATATACTCTTCATATGTTATGTTCATATTGTTTGGGGGGGGGGGTGGAATGTGTGATTGCTTTGGTCCATGTTATACTCAGATATGACCACTTCGGATGCTGTCTACAGACATGTATGTATGTGTATATATATATATATATATATATATATATATCTATATATCTATATATATATATATATATATATATATATATCTGTGTGTATGTGTGTGTGTATATGCATATAGATATATAGATTATTGCATACGTTTATCTGTACCTCCATAGATGTGTAGATGTTTTTAACCTATCTATATATCTACATATATATATGTAGACCTGTATATACCGACATGTCTCTATGTATCTCTCTCTCTCTATATGTATATATATCTATATATGAGCATACACCTTTAATTGGGTACATGGCGGATTGTCCTATTTCAACACATTCCTCCCTTTTGTGCTTTAACCTTTCTGCATACACAGCTGGGATAGGTACATCCCAGGTAGCTTAGTGTTAGATTACTCTGAGGATGGAGTACATGGTTGTGGGGTCTACTCCTGGAAGGTGTTATTATTTTACCTCTCAGAGTAGGCACTGGTACAGAAAGTGTGAATAATGCACATTTACATGGTTGTGAGCAGGTTTGCCCGTGGTCTGCACGACGTTAAGCAAAGGTCAAATGTGTGAAGTGCTTCTCCGTTTACCGTGTTTCAGCGCTGCTTACCATTGCGCAAACACGTGGAAACCCGCTTACAACTGCTTAAGAGTGCTTTAGTCCACCTGCATCCAAAAGCCCTTATTCTGGCCCTCAAAATAACCTAACAGCCTTTGCAGGTCTTGAACCCGGGACCATGAACAACACAGTCTGTGATCTTACCACTAAGGCATCTGAGATATGCACAAATGTAATGGTGTTTAGAATATACATTATATGACAGACATTCCTTACTACTGAAAACAAATGTGACAGTCAGTTGGTGTACATATGTCTGATACATATTAATGTTCATATGTTTATGAAAGTAGGTGTTGCAATGTGACATGACAAGGTGTATTATGAATGAGTAAGGTTCTTGCTTTGTGTCCTTTTTATATTGTCCCCATACTCCATGTATGCCCCTCCAGTTCACTTATTAGACATCCGACCCAGGCCCTCCTTGATGCATGATTGCATTACCCATCATTCCTCCCCCAGCCCAATCTTCACATACACAACTACCACCCCTTCTATGGTGAATTAGGTTAATATTAATTGTTATTGTTATAATACCAGAGCTGCATGTGTTTTGTGTACACTCCAATTCCTTTGGAGTGCTTCTGTGTCATGAAGTGTGTTCACAGATGCTTATATATGGCTACTATATATATATATATATATATATATATATATATATATATATATGCAGACATCACTGACATATATCTCTAGACTGGAATGTGTTGGTTCACAAACTACAGTACATTACAATGTACTGTACATATGTACACAAAGTCACTGTCCCATTTGTGATCATTACAGTGAAATGCATATGGTATAAGGTGTAGTCTCAGGCTCATGAAACATGTGTACCCCATGGATGGCTTAGTGGTACGTTCCATGACTATAATGTGCATGGTCCAGGGTTCGACACCTGCAATGTTTTACGAAAGTTTTTTACTGCAGAATAAAGCTCATTTAAGCAGTTGTAAGCATGCTTAAAAGTATTTATGTGACATTATAGCAGTGGTTAAACACAGTTAAACAAACGTTGTAACGTATAACCTGTGAGCGGAAACACAGCCACATCCGCTAACTACTCTGGATATATACCTGTCAGTGATGTAACATCTGTAAGCCAAGAATAAATAGAATAAACAGATATTTCGTTGTTTTTATTTTATTTCAACCCTGGTACTAAATAAAAAACGTTTGTGGAATTGCATAACTGAATCTTTCTTCTGAAGCTGGCTTTACCATTGTTTCGTTAGTGATGTAACATCTCACTAAGTGCTGACATGACATTACATTCTCTGTTGACTGTACTCTCCTGCACTCATGGGTTTATATGGGTGATTCAAATGTTTATTATACAGACGATTACTACCTATATATGCAAGCTGTGGTTAAGGTATACTTTTGCACATGATAAACATCCCTGCCTTTATTGGGATTGTAACCTCGAATGCACAGATACTATGTGGATGCTGTAACCATTACACTGTTGACATTAACATTGCTTCCGCCTATTTCCTATTTAGATGATTTCTATGCATAAGCTAGGCTAAGCAAAGGGCAAGAGCCCCCAAACTCACTGAGCTTCACTTACTCTTGAAATAACAACATATAACAAATGTACTGAGACAATACATTACATTCCGGACTACATTAGGCATAGCCCCTCACTGACACACTTCATGGGAAACCTTGTTGTGTTAATGAGTAATAGACTATACACCCCTGGGATCATGTGTCCCAGAACCATACAGCCAGGGGGTGGGGGAGCCTGTCCAGTTTGATAGCTGCAAGACCTGTTGGGGGAATTGAATGGTGTTGAATTGCCACATTGACATGCCCTCTTTAGATCACTAATTGCCCCTATCACCCTCCACAACCCCAGTCTTCAACAGCTTCCAGCAACTCTGCCTGGAATTGCTTCATTGGCTATACTTGACAAAGGCTCAGTTACTTCATCAATGGTGCGGGGAAGGCCAACACACTGTTGCCATGCTTCTAATTGCCCTTGGGCAGATAGAAAGTAGGCTATCTGTGGACCTGCAACGTGCAGGCCATCACAGCCATAATATGTGAATAAACAGACCTTCAAATCACAATTTACAGTGTGAACTCACCGTGTAGTCAGGAAACAGTTGAGTACAGCAAGAACATACAAAACACTGATACTTAGTCACTCCAAAAGCCTATCTTGGAAGCTAGGAGATGAAAAACAAGCACAGATGGGGAGAATGCATGCAATGATACCATACCGGCCTATGTGTCAGCCTTATGCTTTGGAATACTTGCCAAGGATATTGGCGCCCCCATGGTATCTTATTTAGGAGAGTCTTGAAGGTGAAAACCAGCTCTGTAAACAGCACAATAGCTGATTCAATGAGGTTTATGCTGCTCAAAACCAGGGGTTGTGATCACAACATGCATGCACTCACAGCACTTCTCAGGATGGACAACATCAACATCTGTGCATTAACTTAAACCTGTCTTAAGGCTCCTGAGAGCACACCAGCACTACCAGACTACAGCCCATACCACACATTTTAGCCACAGAACATGGACTGACAGACATGGAGGGGCTGTATCCATATTCATCAGGGATACCTACACCTCCAGGTTAGTGGGGCAGCATGATACCTCTGTGATTATCCATGTGCAGCTAACATCAGCCACAACTGCAGTGTGGAATGTGGCCTGCTATGGATCACCCTCCATGACCTAGGACCCCCACTCCACCTACCTAGAGACAGTAGAGAACATGACAGTCCTAACGCACACCCTGGCATTGGTTGATGTCAACTACCATACCATTAACTGGGAAACGTACTCCGGTACTCACTTCCATGACCAGTGCTTCCTGGAATGTATCACCTCATATGCCCTGTATCAGGTGGTAACCTCCCAAACATGGGGTGGAAACTACTAGATGTGGTCATCATCAACATGGACAACAGGTGCACCACAGTGGAGGTTAACCAGTCACTGGTTAGATCTGACCATGAACTATTCACGGTTTCCACACCCTAGCATCTCCCCCACCCATGGATACCACAGTGTATACCTTTCCTACAGCTAAATTTACACTACTAGTGAAAGGGGTGGGGGGTTTCACAGCCCCCATGCTAAGTGGAAACACTGCTCACGATACAGACAGATTTACAAATGTAGTCTATAAGCACCTACACGGATGTATGGATTGTGCCATCACTGGTAAACCAAGACTCACTCCTCCTAGACAAGGACACCAGTCTGGTGGACCTCTGCAATAAACAGGCTATACTACAGATGGAGAACAGTGTTCCAGACACACAGCAAATCCCATGAAGGGCAGACATCAGTGACCACTATTAGTATGATACGTAGGTCCCTCATGTCATCATCCAAGGCTAACATCAGCAGGAGAATATGCAAGGATTTGAAAGATAACCACAAAGCCTTGGAATAGCCTCTGTAGCTTACCTTGAACTAGCCTGAACTGTTTTTTAACTGATTGCTGCATTATTTTAAAATCTGCACTTAAAGTTACATTTAGTTGAGTTTGATCTAAAGTTTGCTTGTTTGTTTGTTTAATTTAACTATGGAGGCTGCCCACTAAAGTGTGCTAGCCTGTGTAACTAATTTATCACTGTTTCTGCATTTTCTGTGTGTTTCTACCAAAAAAAAACAAAAAAACAAAAAAAAAAAATCCTTGTTTTCCCGCCTTCCTCGACTAGTTTAGACCAGTTTACAGGCATTGCTGTATTCTGGGCTGTGGTGTAGTTCCTGTGTTGTCCATTACTTTACTTGGATAGAAGGAAGTTTCTTTGCTCACCAGTGGGAGTGGGGTGCCTTGAGCAGCCTACCTGTCCTTGGGGGAAGTGATCTCAGCACAAGAAGCTGTAGTAATTGGTTGTTTGGGACCATTTTAGCTCTTTTGTAGTTCACTGTTTAAAATCCGCATTTGCACGGCTTTGCGCGGTCGTGCTCATAGTGCAGCGCTGGTTAAACAAGGTTAAACTTTTTCTGGGAACGCCAAGTCTGCTCTTCAAATTTTCCCTTAAGGAAGCTCTACTCTTAGTATAACCAGACTACTCACTGTATTATAAGCCTAGCACTTGTTCTCAATACTTCTCTACTAAGTAAGCACTCTCGTACTAAGTAAAGCACTACATCTACTTACCACCCCTGTGAATATCCACTTCCCTTAAAGGTATACCACTCCCTTATACTGTTCTAGAATGTCGAGTGGTAGATTACTGGCGTCGTCTCCAGTTCAGCTGGTCAATCTGGGCATCTTGAGACAATGCTACAGTTGTCTCATGTACACAGACAACCCTCTCCTCCTCCCAACAAACACAAATACATGTGAGAGATGCAACTATATAGCCAAACTGGAGGCTGAACTCTCTCAACTCAGGGCTGGCATGACCAGACAGGAGGAGATGGCAACCACACACACAACAATCCCAGTCCCACATAGACCTGCCACAACTGCAAACCAAACACATAAAAACACAAAGACATATTCGGAGGCTCTAATAAAAAACTTACCAAAACAACAGAGGCTCCCAAAGCAGACATCCAAAAATCCACCACCTCAAAACAAAACACATGCAACACATACTTCAATAAATCAGTGTGTCGACCAATCGCAGCCCTTAAGGCCAAACACCTTGCCTGATTCACTAGTAATAGGTGACTCCATAGTCAGACACACTGATGTCCCACTGACCAGGCTGAATAAGGAGAAGGTGACTGTGAGCTGTCTATTGGGAGCTAGGATCCGCCACATAACACATGCACTCAGGTCACTCCAAAGCAAGTACAAATATGACTCCGTCATTGTCCATGCTGGTGTGAACGACCTGAGACGTACCTCCCTGGACTACATGAAAAGAGACATAGAGGAGCTCTCCGATTATGTAGCTCAGGCTGGTATGACCCTGACCCTGAGCAGCATCTTGCCCTCACCAAGAATGATACCACAATACAAAGACAAGATGATCAGCTTTAACAATTGGCTCAAGTACTGGTGTCATTCTAAGGGGATCCAATGTCTGTCTGCCTGGGATGATATGTTGGACAAGCCATGCTGCTTCGCAAGGGATGGCTTACACCTGTCACCACTGGGCTTCCAGACATTGGCTAAGGCTCTTGCCACCCCCATAGTACCTTTTTTAGGCAAGGCTCAAAAGACAAACCCACCTCCTTAGAAAACAAAAATGGAAAAAAAACTAAGGGTAATGCTGCTCAACGCCAGAAGTCTAAATCTCAAGATGCAGGCACTTGATGCACTCCTCAGCATGGAGAACATCGACGTCTGTGCAGTAACTGAAACCTGGTTCAAGGCTCCTGAGAGCACCCCAGTGCTACCAGGCTATACCTCGTATCATGCTTTTCGGCCCCAAAACCGGGCGAACCACAAGGAGGGAGTGTCCATATTCATAAAGGACACCCACACCTCCAGGTTAGTAGCAACACATGAAGCATCAGAGACCATACAGGTGCAACTAACCATAGGCAAAACTGCTATACAACTGGTAGCATGTTACAGTCCACCCTCCCAATCTCAAGAACCCCACTCAGCCTTCCTGAAGACATTGGAGGATATGAATGTATCACAAAATACCATCATACTGGGAGACTTCAACTACCCAAACATAGATTGGGTACATTATTCTAGCCCTAATACCCTAGCCCAAAGGTTCCTGGAATTCATAAATTCAAATGCACTGGAACAACTAGTCACCTCTCCCACTAGGGGAGATAATATACTAGACCTAATCATCACAAACATGGGCACAAAATGCTCCACACCGGAAGTATACCCTCACTAGTGAGATCTGACCACAAACTAATCACCCTGGATATACATATCCCACCTCCACCCCCAGCACAAAAGACCACAGTGAAAAACTTCTCAAAAGCAGACTTCACTCTTCTTAAGACTGAGATGGTATCCTTTAAGCCCACTGTGCCAGTGGATACCACATCCCACAATGCCGAATCCTTCACAAATGCTTTCTATGGACATCTCCAAGAATGCATGGACCATGCAATCCCAAACAAATCCAAGTCCCTCTCCACCAAATGTAAACATCCTGTCTGGTGGACCTCAGCCATAAACAAATTGTATAACAAAAGAAGGAAGCTACTGCACGTCGGAGCGAAATCCCATGAAGGGAAGACATCTCTGATCAACATTAGCAGAAAACTACGTGTTCTCATAAAAACATCCAAGGCAAACTTTGAGAGAAAAATCGCTAAGGACACTAATGATAACCACAAAGCCTTTTTCAGCTATGTTAGAAACCTGGGCGGAAACCCGCAGATATGCTCAGAGGTGGTTCACAACAACAAAAAATACACTGAACCCACAGATATTGCTAACATTCTGGCTGATCAGTGCAAATTTCTCCCCTCCTTCACCCCCAAAAGAAGAAATACTTATCCCAGCTGAATGTAATCTCCCTGTTATCTCAGATGTCCAAGTGAGAACCACCCTAAACAAAGCAAAAAACACAGCATCAATGGGACCTGATGGTATCCCGGGGTGCGTGTTACGTGAACTCCAAGAGGAGCTAAACCCACACATAAAAATACTATTTAACCTTAGCCTTACTTCGGGATATGTACCTGAACACTGGCGTACAGCAACAGTGGTCCCACTCCACAATGGGGGTGCCTCTACAGACCCTGGAAACTACAGCCCCATAAGCTTAACTAGCCTGGTCTGCAAAGCTATGGAAAGAATCATTATGGAACTCATAAACAGAGACATAGGGGACCTACAGACACTTGACCCCACCCAGTTCAGCTTTGTAAAGGGCAGATCCTGCCTTTTAACCTGGCTGACTTTTTCGAAACAGTCACTAGAGCCATTGATGAGGGCAAAGCAGTCCATACAGCATACCTGGACTTGGCTAAGGCCTTCGACACAATACACCACTCAGGCATCATAGATAAGCTAAACAGCTTAAAAGTAAACCCTTATGTCACTAGATGTGTTGCAAACTGGCTAAAGGACAGAACCCATAAAGTTAAAATCGCTGGAGCAATGTCAGACTCAAAGCCAGTTACAAGTGGTGTCCCACAGGGATCTGTCCTGGGACCCCTCTTGTTCGGCATTTATTTCTCAGATGTTAAAGCAAACATGGGAGGGCTATGGCTGACAAAGTTCGCAGATGACTGCAAACTAGGCACCATAGTCGATACACCAGCAGACACACAAATCCTACAAAAAGGCCTCACTGAAATGGACAACTGGTGCCGTAGTCACGGCCTTAAACTAAATGCCAAAAAATGTATAGTCATCCCTTTTGGAAAAAACAAAGTACCCACAAATTATCACATAGACAGCAACCCACTGAGTATGGAAAAAGTAATCAGAGACCTAGGGACCCAAGTAGACAGCGACCTCTCATTTGACACCCACGTTGCCAAAGTGGTTTGAAAAACATTCTACCTTGCACACCTCATCATGAAGGGATTCACATCCAGATCCAAGGATGTCATTGTACCCCTATATTCCTCCCTCATCAGACCCATGATTGAGTACAATGCCCCATTTGGTATGTACCTCACCCGGCATTTGCAACAGCTGGAGAGACCACAAAAGTACCTCACCAAAAGGATCAAGGGTCTCCAACATATGTCTTATTCTGCCAGACTAAAGAAACTTCAGCTCTATTCAGTAGCATACCGCCTGCTCAGAGGTGATCTCTGCCTGACGTACAAGGCTATGTCCAATCAGGATCTGATGGACATGCTCCCCCTCAAAAAATCCAAATCCATCAGGACTACGAGAGCTAAAGACTTAAACCTCGGCACAAGTATGAATAGGACATGCTGGAGGGATAGATTCATAACCCAGAGGCTTCCCATGCTTTGGAACAGGATCCCAGTTCATATTAGGCAGAGCCCCTCACTGACTCTCTTCAAGAGAAATCTTGATGAGTGGATGGGAGATCGTAAGTTTACCCCAGTGGTTACATCTGTGTCACTGCTAGACAGGGGCACAGTAAACTAATTCTATTATATAAGGGGACCTTCATTGTGTCACTACTAGACAGAGGCACAGTATTCTAGATTTATTCTGTACATTTTTGTACCATTTCATGGGGTGGCAAAAGCCACATCACTATGGCTAGGCTTACAAATGCCCCAGGGCAGATAACCTAGTACTATACTATGAAACTATGAAACTATGTCAAGGATCTACGTGGTGACACACAGATTTGCACTGTGCCAGTGAAATATAGAACAAAATATGCTGACCCTTCTGATATCGCCAACATACTTGTAGATACATTCGGTGCATACTTCACCCCCTAAAGAGCCCACAACACTACCCAAAAGGTACAGTATCCCAACCATCAGACACACAGGTGGAAATGGCCCTCTCTAACAGCAGAACACAGAGTCAATGGAGGCAGATGTTGACCCAGACTGCATATTGCAAACTGTACAAGACAACCTGCCCCTCACCTAATTAAGCATTCCTACCTCAGCCTCTGCATAGGTTACAAGCCCATACAATGGCATGTGGCAACAGTTATTCCTCTCCATCATGGAGAAATAACAATTGACCATGATGGTAACTACCACACCATAAGCCTGACTGGCCTGGTCTGCAATGGTATGGTTCGCATCCTTATGGCACTCAATAACAATGACATTGGTAACCTTCGAACACGTGACCCAACCCAGGTCAGCTTGGATGAGTGCACTTCATGACTACTGAACCTGTTTGATGTCTTACATACAGTCACCAAGATGTTAGATGACACGGGAGGTGGTTCACACATATTACCTGCACCTCACCAAGGCTTTTGACACCATGACCCACTCAGGTATTATTGATAAGCACACCAGCCTGTACATTCACCCATACATCACAGGTTGGGTTGCCAACGGGCTTACACACAGAACCCACATGGTATGGCTAGCGGTCTCCAGGTCCAACTCTTGAACAGTCATGTATGGTGTCCCATAGGACTCAGTCTTGGGAGCCCTAATGTTTGGCATATACGTCTCAGATGTACAGGCAAATACAGGTGGACTACGGCAAACCATGTTTGGCAATGTCTGCAAACTGGGAGCCATGATAGATAGAGCAGCAACCACCACAATAACCACTGAAAAATATATAAAAAACTTTTAATCTCTCTGACGTCTCGGCTAAGAGCCTTCAAGGAGTATAATACAAGTAAAAAATACAACCAAATATATACACCATCACAATAATCAATTAACCATTCAGCAGCAGCAATCAATTAAGCAATGCTTTCCAATTAAATTCTTCATTTAATCCATATGGAAACATTGTTTTAAATTTTAAAATATACATTGCTTCTTTCTTTATTAAAACAGACTTCACATCTACCTTATAATTTTCAGGTAAACAAACTTGTTCTAAAACAGTTGCTTTAAGATGATTACTTATGCCCCCATGAAACTGTGCAAAATGTAAAGCTACAGGACTGTCTTCATTACAATTATTTATATCTCTGATGTGTTCAAGAAGTCTTAACTTAAATACTCTTTTCGTCTCCCCAATATAAAACTTTTTACATGGACATTGTAAACAATAAATAACACCTATAGTGTTACAATTAAAAACATTTTTTGTAGTAAATTTTATATTATTAATTGAGTCAAAAGAAGGTACAATAAATTTACAGGCCTTACATTTCCCACAATTAAATGTCCCTGTTCTAGTGGGACCTTTGTATAACACAAGAGGGGGTGGCTTAAATTTACTCTTAACCAAAAAATCTTTAATACTTCTGCCCCTGCGATATGAAAATTTTAAATTAAGCTTCAACCAATGTTGTACATTACTTAAGGAACATAAATAGTTCCAAAATTGTCTAACAATTTTAACAAACACCTCCGTAAATAATCCATAGGTGGTTACAAAATATATAGGATCCTTTATGTCACATACATAGTTATTCAAACTAGCATCGGAGCTATGTGAAACAGGGTATATATGACCCCTGTTCTTGTAACCACAAAACAGTCTACTATAACTCTGTTCCAAAATCTCTTTATTATAACCTCTACCTTCAAAAGAGCATACATAGATTCTATCTCTTTATTAAAGACTTCAGATTTATTACAAAGTCTGTGTATTCTTAACATCTCACTATAAGGGAGGGCATTTAAAGTATGTGGGGGGTGGCCACTAGTGCCATATACATATTGAAACCCCCCATCAAATTTTCTATTTAAGCTGTAGTTAAACTTTTACCATCCGAGATGTCAAGAATTACATCTAAAAAAGGAACCTGAGTCCCAATTTTTAAATCGTCAAACTGTAGCTTCCATCTGTTGTTATTCAAATCACTATAAAAATCTTTAATATCAGCTTCACTACCATCTACCAAAAATATCAGATCATCTACGTATCTATAATACTGAATTACATGTGTGTTAAAAAAATTGTGTTTATATATAATTTCTAACTCAAATAACCCCATAGCAAGATTAGCATACATGGGGGCAAAGGCAGCCCCCATGGCTGTACCTTGCAACTGCTGATAAATATTTTCATTAAATTCAAAAAAATTGTGTGTTAATGAAAAATGAACCAGTTCCACAATATACTCCGTAGCTGGTGTATCCCCCAAGAAAAATCTAATGGCCTCTATTCCAAAATGATGTTGAATATTAGTATACAAGCTCTTAACATCTATTGTAACCCATCGCATATTCTGTTTAAACTTTATTTTCTTAACTTTTTCTAGAAAATCAAACACATCTGTAATATGCGACGGTAATTTCATAACATAAGGTAACAAAAAATGATGCAAAAAAATACCTAAGTTATGCAAAAAATAGTGGCACCCTGAGACTATAGGCCTTCCTGGAGGATTTAACAGATTTTTATGTATAGATGATAGATAGTCCTGCTGACACGGACATCCCTCAGGGGGCCTCACAGAGACCGTCACAGGGTGCCAATGACATGGCCTCCAGCCAAGTGCCACTAACTGCATGGTCATTCCATTGTGGAATTGACACCCCCATATTAACACATGAGCGGCAGCCACTTTAATACAGATGAGGTAATGGGGTATCTGGGGACTAAGGTAGATAGTGATCTCCCCTGTAACAATCATATCTCCACAGTAGTTAGCACATCCTTCTATGTAGGCCATCTGACTACTAAAGGATTCCCATCTAGACATACTGGGGTTATAGTGCCCCTTTACTCATCACTCATCAGTCCCATCATAGGGGTATAATAACCCATGTGGGATGTACCTCAGAGGACATGTCCAACAGCTGGGGGGTCCACAAATGGACCTCACCAAGGGGAATTCTAGCCTCCAACATATGGCCTATGCAGCCGGACTGGATAAACTCCTGCTTTACTCAGTGGCATCTCGTTTACCCATAGATGATCTCCACTGACCAACACAGCCATGTTGAACTCAGGCGTGATGGATATGCTCCACCTATGGGAATCCATGTCACAGTGAGCCACACACTGTAGTGAGCTGAGCTTGCCAAAATAATAACCGGAAGATGCTGGAGGGACAGCTTCCTGTCACAGACATTCCCCATACTTTGGAACAACATCCCTAACTACATTATACAGAGCCCCTCACTAACACTCTGCAAGAGAAACCTTGAAGGGTGGATGGGAAACAGTAGATGTACCCCAGGGATCCCGCCATTGGCTCTGCTCCACAGAGGGATGGTTAATGAATCAATGGGGTGGAAAAAGCTGACACATTTTGGCTGGCCTTATGAATGGCCTCTGGCAGTTGGCCAAGTACCTACCTATGAATCTATACATACAGTATCTGCATATGCTGATAGCTTAATTTACTGTTCAGGTGTTGACTTACCTTATGCCAATGGCTGTTGTGTGTGCAATAGTTGAGGGCTGCCTATGTTGGATGCACACAGCAGACTGCCTATACATGACAATTTACAGGTAGTCTTGTGTGTATGCCATGCATTTTTACTGTGTGTGCAGGTGGAGAAAGGTGTCAGTCCCTAGGTGCCTACACTGCCAGTGTGTGTGCTATATGTTCCCTCTTTGCCAAGGCACGGGCATACTGGGCATGCCTCCGTCTGCCTACTGGGGCTGGCTCAGGGTGTTTCTGGTCTAAGTACCTCTGTGCCTGTGGGGCCCTTGGCAATGGTGGTGGGCTGTGAGGGCCTTCACCATTCTGTCCCTGCTGCAGCTGTTTCTGCAGGACCATATTGTGTAGCATGGCACACACTATGAAGATGTGGGCACATGTGCCTGCAGAGTACTGCAAGGCTCCACCAGATATGTCCAAGCAACGGAACTGTGATTTCAGCATCCCAGACACACGGTCTATGATGATTCTGGCTTGTGCGTGCGCCTCATTATGGCATTCCTGCATGGGTGTATGTGCATTTCTGATGGGAGTCATCATCCACTGTTCCAGTGCATAGCCAGCATCCCCCACCAGGTGGCCATTTGGGATGTCTGCCCTGGCAAATAACCGATACAGCTGTGAGGCATGCCAGATGTGGAAGTCGTGATAGCTTCCAGGGCTGCCAGCCCACACATCCATGATAATGCCCTGGGCATTTCACACAACCTGGCAGTTGATAGAGGGGTATCCCTTGCAGTTTATGTAGTGCCTTCCCTGCTCACCGGGTGGTGACTTGATGTGTATGTGCATGCAGTCTATTGCACCCAATACCTCTGGGTATTCTGCCACATGGTAGAAGAGATGCATACTGCTGGCCAACTCCTCCTGCATTCGGGGGAAGTATATGTGCTCATTGGCATGTGGTAACATGGCATCCAGGAACTGGTGTAGTACCCTGGATGCTGATGCCTGTGAGATACCCATGATATCCCCAGTTGGTCTTTGAAAGGTACCTGTAGCTAGTATTCTCAGACTTACACATATCTTCGTATCCACTGGGATGGGTTCCCCTCTGTTTGTTCTGGCGCTGAGGCATGGCCGGCATAGCTCCACAACTTGCTGTAGGGTGTTCCTGTCCACCCTGTAATGCTCTACTATCTCCAGATCATGTTGCCCCCAGTAGGTTACCCTGGGTATGAACACTCTCTTCCTCCTCTGGTGCCTGCGGTGGTCATGTGCATCATCCTCCACACCACCTTCAGTCTCCAACACATGCTGGTGGATCAAAGCTATGGCAGCCGCTAACATGTACATAATAAAAGTTCCCTGTCTGTATACACCACTGGTGTAGAGTATATGGGAATACACAAATGTGTGTGAGGTGCATTCACACTTTATAGTATTGTGCTATGGATGCTGCTGATATAAGTGGGTGTTTATGAACTATTCCAGCTGCTGCTTGTCTTAATTATGGGTTTTGCAATGAGTACTGCAAGTTTGGTGCCTTTACTGTGGAGATCTACTTGCCTGCCTTGATTAATCTGTTGACCTTTAATTCACTTTTAGACTTGGATCCCCTCCCATTACCAGGCATGCATCCACCTGCCATCTTTCTTGTTTTGTACTTTCCCTACCCAGTCATGGCGAAAAGTGCCTTGTAGCTGATATACTGCATATCGCCTTTGTTTTGCTTTGACACTTTGCTATTTTCTTTGCAGTACAGCCCCTCCCCTTCCCTGTTCTGCAGGTGGCTGCTTGCAGTCTTGTTAGCTGTTGTCAGTGGCTCACTGTAGGCTCCTAGGTGTTAATTAGTCATTTGTACTCCAATTTCACTGCTGCAGCATTTCCTTATTTCTTTCCTATATCCTTCCTGTTTCGGCTGCAGTGCGCGACATGCATACCCGTTTACCGGGTTTACTCGCGTTTTCATCTCCGTTCACATGCATACTTGGTTACCTTGTGTACTCTCAGCTAAGCATAGCTTTTGGCAATTTGACACACCCCTATCCTGCAGCTTTGCCTAGCTAGGGGCAGACCAATTTAGCAATGCTCCAATGTGCTCACAGCAATGGTGACACACCCCTCTCTTGATGTCATCTTTATCTCAAGGGCTCACCTTGGTGTTATAACGCTATGCTGTGAGGTGTATCCTTACACCAGCGGGGAGTCTGCAATTCACTATTACTCCTCTCATTTGCATGGCATTGCCTACTAATTCCTAGCTATTGTGCATAACACTGTCACTGCCCCTTAGCAACAACCCTTGCGCCATGAGTATGGTGTAGCATGCCTGTCATTGACTATTATGGGGAAATTGTGATATGTGTTTCATTGCAGTTTTATTCTATATTTTTATATATTCCTTGCAATCCCCTTTGCGCACCGCTGCCCTGCCCTTCCATGTCGCGATAGTGCGACTATATATATATATATATA
Source organism: Protopterus annectens (assembly GCF_019279795.1). Classification (NCBI taxonomy): domain Eukaryota; kingdom Metazoa; phylum Chordata; order Ceratodontiformes; family Protopteridae; genus Protopterus; species Protopterus annectens. Next base: position 798,036,147 of record NC_056732.1, on the reverse strand, counting down.
TATATATATATATATATATATATATATATTAAATGTTAATTTTATATTTTGTACATGTTTTTATGCCAAAAAAAATGTAAACTGTTTTCTACGGTTTACATTTCTGCATGCTTACACTACGCCTGCACCACTTCCTGAATCGCTACATACCTTCATTTGTATGCTACACTGCTGCACATGGGGTAATTAGCATACATGGCTCAGGAGGTGTGCGGGCGTAGCATATGTAGGTAGTGCACATGGAAACAGCTCGTACCTGAATCGCTCGGCAGCCATATTTGGTGTTAGAATGCCAATGCTACTCCTGCACCTGGCGCAAGCTTCATGAATACCGGGGTATGTCTCCAGAACTCTAACCTAAACCGAGATGTAGTGTGTGCAGACTGAGAAAGAGCTCTTGGTGATTGCGTTTGCATGTTCAAAGTTCCACTATTATATTTACAGCCAGCCCTATCCAGATTGAAACAGATCAACAAACTGTAGTCACTATTTTGAGAAACCTATGCATACAGCTGCAGCCAGATTGCAATGGATGATGCTGAAATTTCAAAAGTATAATTTCAATCTTGTCTACATCAAAGGCCAATACTTTATCCAGATTGCCCAGAAATACCACTGAACAGCATGAAAATGAGCAATTTGACTTTGAAGTCATGGAAGTGAGACATTTTTCTTCCACATGTCTTGATGAGCTTAGAAGTCACAAAGCCTCAGATATAGTTCTTCAGAAATTGAACCACTTTATCAGTCACGTATGGCCATCAAAGCAATCTTGTTTACCAGTAGGCCTGCAACGTTATTTTCCTTATAGAGATGAGATTTTATATGGCAATGGTATCATCATGAAAGGTCCAAAAATGATCGTTCCAAAATCCTTGTAACAAGAGTCCATTATCATCTTACATCGTGGCCACCCAGGAGCTGATTCTATCAAAAGAAGGGTGAGAGAACTAGCCATTTGATGTTCTATGTCAAAGGATATTGAGAGAGTACTTGCATTTTGTTCTGCATGTAATAGTACTAAGCCACATCAACAGAAGGAACCACTTCAGCTAAACCAGATGCCTGAACTACCTTGGTCAACAGTGGCTACAGACATTTTCAAATGGAATTGTCAACATTACTTGGTGTTAGCAGACTCTTATTCAAATTGGTTTGAGAATGACCTAATTCACAATCTAGCATCCAGTACTGTCATTACTAAGCTGAAGTGTCATTTTGCAGTCCATGGTAGTCTGCACAAAGTTATTTCTGACAATAGTACAGTTTACAAGTCAGCAGTTAGAGATTTGCTGAAGAGTGGGACTTTATTCATGTTACGAGCAGATGTCCAAAGGTTTGGATCGGATTGGAGTCATGAAATTCGTATGACCAGAGCCAAGACTGTACATTGTGGAATCACAAGGAGTAGAATTTAAGCGGAATCAGAAACATTTGGTGCAGGTGTCCAAGGATGTATTGCAGCATCTTGCCTCTGAAGAAGACTCCAGATCTCATAGTCAGTTATCCAGTGTTCCAGTTCCAGAGGACATTCCAGTAAATATCTCTGTTCCTGAGAAGATTCCTAAAACTCCTGAAACAGATTGTTCACCAATGGCTGTCCCTGTTGCTAAACCCACTTATAATTGCTATATCAGTAGATCAGGTCACATTTACAGACCATGTTCCAGATACACAGCAACTTGGACATGAACGTTGTGTTTATTTCTTAATGTCTGTATAATTGCATACCTTTTTTCAAATGTAATTTTATTGTGGGCAATTCACTAAAGAGGGAGGAGGATGTAGATCAGTATGTATGTATGCCTTTAAGAAGTTTTCCATGGGCTTGCACATGTGTATAAATACCGAGCATGTGTGAGCCACATTGCTATTTTATAGAAAGTTGTTCAGATGTAAGCATGCATGTATGTAATGGTCTTTCAGTTAATAAATTTGTTTATATTTTATGTTGCTGCTATCCATCCAGATGTGTTTCTATTTATAATAAAGCATATAAACAAACTACCCTGCCTGTTCATCTTGAATCATAACATAGGACAAGCGACAGGCTCCAAATTCCTATTCAATTGTCCTTCTGCAGACCCTGCTACCATTTCAGTTTCTGCAGACAAAGCATCAAAGATGCTACCTTCCACTTTCCAGCTCCTCTCAGATAAGTAGAACAAGGTCATGGACAGAATAGGAAATAAGAGTTATACTTCAGCTACTCTGGCCTTCAGGGCCATTAACTGTTAGACCCATATAGCTAAGTATTCTTTGGCTCTTCTTTCAGAGTATGGCAAACTACTGTATGACCCTCCCGACTCTCCCACTAAGGTTATGCTTTCCTCCATCTTCAACTCATCTCAGGTTACAAGGCACTCCATAAAAAGTGGTGATAATGCTGTTGAGGCATCAGCTACAGTGGCTGCATCAGGATCAGTCTTGAGGAGGCATTCCTGGCTCAGGCTCCAACCTTTGCCTGATGACATTAAGGCAAAAAGTCATGGACGCCCCCCTGGACAACAAGCGCGAGTTTTGTACCTCAGCTACAGAACTTTTCAAATCTCTTCAGAAAAAGGGCAAAGAGCTGCAACACCTGAAGCATATCTTTGTTTCTCTGGTGCCCATGTTACATAGAAACTACCCTGCCAAGACCATCTTTGTTAGAAAGTCTATAAGACAACAGTCCTCCAAGAGCAAGAGGGATTCCAGGAAACAATTTGCCTGTAAATCTTCCTCCTCCACTCCCACACAGAAACAGCCCTTTCAGGCCAAGCCAGATAGCCTGTGACTACCTGCCTCCTGAGCCATCAACCCTCTTGTCTCTCCTTCTCTCTCCCTGCTTGGAAACAGATAACCAGGATTCTTGGGTCCTATCCATCATCCTGCAGGAATACTTTATGGTGTGGAAGATTCCTCCCCTTTTCAGGGGTATTCTATAACCTCCAAAGGAACAACTGGAAAACCTTTCCCCAAATCATTTCCAACCTCCTCTCCCAGTGCACATTTCAGGTGGTGCCACACTCTCAACTAGAAAAAGTGTTCTTCTGCACCAGAATGTTCTTGACACCCAGGAAGGATGGTCCTTGGAGACCCATTCTAGACCTTTCCCATCTAAATACCTTTCTGAAAGTTCCCACCTTTCATATGTGAACCTTACCTACCCTTCTTCCTCTTATCCTACCCCAGTCCTTCACAGTGTCACTCGACATCAAGGATGCCTATCTTCATATTTCCATTTATCTATGGTTCAGGAAGGTTCTTCACTTTGCTATTGCTTCATCTCATTTTCAGTTCTGTGCCTTGCTCTTTGGGTTGCCTATGGCTCTATGGCTCACAGGGTGCTCATAAAATGCTTAGCTCCTGTCATAGCTTTCTGCAGGTTAAGGGGCATACAGATCATTCTATAACTAGACAACTTTCTCCTCCGGGCTTAGACTCCAGACATCCTTTGGGAAACCTTGCCATCAGAATGTCACTGTTAGAGAGGCTAGGATTCCTTACCCACAGAAATACTGCAAACATAAAAGTTTTGCAAGATTGGATTAATAAAATTTACAGTGGTGTATAGAATAGTTCAGGTAAAGGTTGCCTGTGACAAGGTGTTTATGCCCATTACTACGTAAGAGAGGAGGGAGAAAAAAAAGACAGTAACATGAAAAAAGGTATACTTGAACAACAAATTAAATTTTCAATCTATAAAAAATGACCACAGGAGCAAAACAAAGTTAGTATAAACAATGTAATAAGGTTATATGTAATTTAGATAAGGGAGGCAAACAGGACATTTTGTGAAGGTAGTCAAGAGATAAATGAGCAGGTCTGCAGGTATAGTGGGTGAACACAGAAGAGGAAAGGGATGTTAGAAAATAGGAGAGAGTATAGTTTGGGAGAAGAAGTGAAGGAGGGTAGAAAAGAAAAGGGTGGACTGAGAAAGTTCAGTCATAAATGGAGCATGAGCAGAACCAAGACTTGCTCAGGTATTCTTTTAAAGACTATCTGAACACAGATAGGTTAGAGATAGATCTAATAGTTAGAGGAAGGGAATTCCAACCTTGTGAAACTGTATGTGAGTACAAGCTTTGACCAGGGGAGTAGAAGGGTTTAAGTATGTTGAGAAGTTGTTTATCTTCATATCTGAGAGTTCTATTAGGTGTGTGTAGGTTGATTAATGTATTAAGAACTGGACAAGCTAAGGGTTTATAAATTATATTGTGTACTGTTATAATCTGTAGGTAAGTAAGATGTGTAAGAAGTTTAAGCCACTGAAGGATGTGTAGAGACATATGGTGTTATAGGGTGAGTTTGCACTGGTGGTAAACTTGTCAATTTTGTTGTAGCACATTTCAGGTTTAGTTTTCAGGGAAAACTGTAATTTAGTCAGAATAGGGGCACCATAGTGACAGTGGGGTAGAAGGAAGGAGTTGGCTAGGTTCACTTTGGCTGGGTATTCACAAATAGTTTGTTTCTGTATAGCATGCTAAGTTTCTGGTCTTTTTTTATTTGGTATGGGGGACCAGATCCATTTCTGTGTTGCTGAAGGAATAAATCTTGAATCTAATAAGTTTGTTTTTTGGAAGTTAAGCAAGAGTTAAGCATTAAGCCACGTTTCGATAAACATGAAAGCTTGTTGGGTTATATGCTGCACATGGGTTGAGATGTTAAAGAGGGGATGATGGTGGATTCATCTGCATATTGAACACGTATGCCTTGACAAGTGGAAATATATAAGTTGTTGATGAAAATATTGAAGAGTAATGGATCAAGGAGAGATCCTTGTGGGACACCGACTGTAGTGAGATGTGACATAGTGGCTTTCCATTTTACTGACTGATGTATTTTGGTTAGGTAGCGGGAGAACCATTGAATTAATGGGGGTGATAGACCAATGGTGGAAAGCTGTTTGGAAAGTCCAGGGTGAGAGAAAAATTACTAATTATCATTGGTTAAGAATATATATAACTTATATGACAATGAATTAATATTCTGAGAAATTTTATCCAATTTATTAAGAAATGAATGGTAAATTAGTGTAATAAAAATGGGCATTGCAAATTGAAGTGAGAAAAAACAGGGTTGCTGCATATTTAGATAGTCAGGGAAAAGAAATTGTTTGAAGTAAGGAAGTGAGTGAAAAGTGAGAGTAAGGAAGTGTAAGGTATGAAAAGATACTTGTTCATATTTAGGGATATAGTTTATCTTGGGGGTGACATGCGCAAGAACATAGACATACTTTAGGTAGGAATTCTTTCAGAATGGTTTTAACTGGGGGCAGGATATTGACCTGATTGAATAGGTAAGGCGTTCTAGACCTCAGCAACATTGTCTGACCATGCCCAGCAGATTTGATAGGTTTGTTGAAACAGAGGAGCTTTTGACATTCAATCATAGTAACCTATTGAGAACAGTTGTGTAGAATTGTATTTAGTACTGGACAAGCAGCTGGATGGTGAATAATTTTACAGGTGGTAAGAAACTGTGTGTATGTTAATTGATGGAGTAGTTCAAACCAATTTAGGCTTTTTAGTACTATACAGTGCTGAGTTCTGAAAGGGGTATTTGCTGCAAAATTAGCCACTTGATGATAACACTGTTTAAGTTTTGGTGTTTGTGATGACTAGGGATTATTAAGGATAGGTCACCATAAAGTAGTGAGGGGAGGAAGTAAGGAGTAACAGGTGCAGTTGGAGTTGTTTTGATGAGACAGTTTTTGGCTCTGTAAAGCATATTTGGATTTTGGTGAGTTTGTAAAGCAGTTTTGTATATGCAGGTCAAATTTTAGTTTATCATCCACTATCATGCCTAATAATTTGCTATGAGAAGTGATTTTAGTGGTTGTGTTATGAAGAGAGAAGACTTTAAATTTATTTTTTTCCACGAGAAAGGGATTTGTGGAAAAAATAAATATTTTTGTTTTTTTGAGAGGGTGGAGTGTTTCACATAAGTTGTTAGTTATAAAACCATGTTTCAGTGGCTGTTAAAGCTTTCTGAGTATTTTTTGGAGTTGTGCCAGGTTGTGTGATGTGCTTATAAGTGTGGAGTCATCTGCATACTCTCCTTAGGAGGCCTGTTGTGTTGATGTGTGGAGGGTGACAGAATGTTAAAGGGGATGGGACCAATGATAGAGCTTGTGGTACACCAGTGGTGACTGAGAAATGTGGAGAGAGGATGATGTGTCATATTACTGACTGATACCTATTGGACAATTAGCTTTTAAACTATAGAAGAGTGCAGCTGAGATAGACTTAGTAAGGGCATCTGAAGTACACATTTGGTGCGACAAATTGTGTCAAAGGTTTTTGACAAGTCTAGAAATAAGGATGACACCAGCTTGCTGTTATTTCTAGCTTTTTTGACAGTATATACACATCACAGTAACTTCCTGAATCTGGCTCTTTGCCTTATAGTGTTTCTTTAAACATATATTCCAACAATCAACAGTGGAAATTTGATGTTTAATACAGAAGACATATATCTATATTTATCTATCCATGTATCTATATCTAGCTATATAGATAGATAAAGAAATATATATATATATATATATATATATATATATATATATATATATATATATATCTATATCTATATATATATATATATATATATATATATATATATATATAACATATTTATTTATCTTTCTATCTGTATCTATCTATATAGATAGATAAATATGGTTGTTAAAAAGTATATTTGGTTATTTTGTCAAACAGGACATTTTATTTTCCTTTTGGTTACCAGGTAGCATTATCCTTAAAGTGGTAATTAGGAAAATGCCATTTTTACACACGGTTCTGAAATTTGATATCAACTTTCGAACTACAGAAGAGTGCGGCTGAGATAAACTTATTAAGGGCACCTGAAGTACACATTTGCTGAGACAAAAAGTGTCAAAGATTCAAAACTGTATCAAAGATTCAAAACAGTCAAAGACTCCCTGGACCAGATAGTCAATACACCAACTAGGGGTGCAACCATACTGGATCTGGTCCTCACTAATATAGGAGACTGCTGCACACCCTCTACTGTAATGCCTTCCCTGGTAAGGTCAGACCATAAAATGGTCTCATTTGAAGTAAATATAAAACCTGGACCTCCAGCTAAACCTGGAATATTCACAAACTATGCTAAAGCTATCCTCCAGCTATTAAGTGAGAACCTGGTAAAAGTTCAAATCCCCATAAACCCTGAGAACACTTCTGCCTATGCAGAACTGTTCACAGAAACCATGTAGAAGCATGTTAATAGCTGCATAGAGGCAGCTGTACCCACCAAGAAGTACAGAACTAACTCAGAAAATAAGCCACCCTGGTGGAATTATAAAATCAATAGGCTGTATAACAGGAGTAAGACAATCATGGCAAAAATTAGGAAATGCAGCACCCAGCAGGATAAAAGCACTCTCATACTAACAAAAAAATAAATAAACTCAGGGGACAAATAAGTCTACCAAAGCCAAATATGAGGTAGATTTGGCCTCCCAGGCCAAGGGCAACAACAAAGCTTTCTTTATCTATGTCTGCAACCTCAAAGCAAATACACAATTGTGTGCAGAGCTCATTGTAAATGGAGCCACTTATACTGATTTAGAAGATATAGCAAACCTCCTGGCTGATAAATTCATCTCCAACTTTTCTCCTCTCTCCCCCTCAACCTTCCCTCAGAAAATAGTGAATATAACTCCCCTCTGCTATCACTAGGGGACAGGTCCTTAATGCTCTCTCTAAGACCAAGAACACTGGTTCAGTGGGCCCAGACTACATCCCAGGATGCCGTCTAAATAGCATGAAACATGACCTATCAGGGGCTCTGGAATTACTATTTAACTGTAGCTTCCAAACAGGCTTCATGCCTCATGAATGGAGAAAGGCAAAAGTCATTCCTCTGTACAAAGGTGGGACATCTATAGAACCTAGAAATGACAGACACATAAGGCTCACTAGTCTTATATGTAAAGCCATGGAAAGAACTATCATGGAGATGATCAAGAGAGATATAGTAAACCTCTAGACACTGGACCCAATCCAGTTTGGTTTCATCAAGGGGAAGATCATGCCTACTCATCCTGGTGGACTTCTTTGAGAAGGTCACCAAAGCAATGGATGAGGGCAAACTCATTCACACTGCCTACCTTGACCTGGCCAAGGCATTTGACACAAAACCCCACTTGGGCATTGTTGACAATCTCAAAAGGTTAGGTCCAAATCCATATGTCACCCAGTGGAGAAGCCAACTGGCTCACAGACAGGACCCATGAAGTTAGAATTGGGGAGTCCCCCTCTACAAACAGGCCAGTTACAAGGGGAGTCCCTCAGGGATTAGTCCTTGGACCGCTCCTTTTTGGCATTTACTTCTCTGAAGTCAAGGCTAATGTCAGTGGTCTCTGGCTGACTACATTTTCAGATGATTGCAAATTAGGAGCTGTCATTGAATTGTCCACTGACACAGACAAACAACAAGTGTCAAAGCCATGGGTTAAAACTAAATGCCAAGAAATGCATAATAGTATCCTTTGGGAAGTCATCCATCCCTGGTAACTATCATATTGACAACACACCCCTTAGAGTTGATCCAGTAGTCAGTGACTTAGGGACAGACATAGATAGTAATCTAGCCTTTGACCACCACAAGTCTACAGTGGTGAGGAAATCATTCTATGTTGCACAACTTATAAATAAAAGTATGGCATCTAAGTCCAAGGAAGTCATTGTTCCATTCTATTCCACATTCATCAGACCTATCATTGGGTACAATTCCCCCTTTGGTATGTACCTAACCAGGCATATCCAACAATTGGAACATCCACAGAGGTTCCTCACAAAAAATACAGGGGTAAGTAATATGTCCCATGAAGACCGCCTCAAGGCCCTATCCCTGTATTCTGTATCCTACAAACTTTTGAGGGGAGATCTATGCCCGGCATACAGGGCATTGTCAGACCCCACTCTGATGGACCTCCTCCATATCCACAAAACAAACAGCACCAGAATTACCTGTTCTAAAGACATAAACCTTGCCTGTGATACAAATAGGACCTGCTGGAGTGATAAGTATGTATCTCAGAGATTACCCCATCTATGGAGCAGGTTTCCCATCCATTTGAATCAGAGTTAATCCCTAATCCAATTTAAATGCAACTTGGACAATTGGGTGGGAAACTAAAAATGTATCCTTGGTTTGGCACCCATGTCTTTAATGGACACAGGTAACCTATAAATGATTCTTCTCCTAGGCCCATGCTTACACTTATCAAGGGTATCAGAACTTGTCAGAGTTGAGATGCATGGCTAGGCTTAAAAAGACCCTTGTGGTCATTAGCCTGGTAAACACATATGAACCTATGACAAGTCTAGAAATAAGGAGGACACTAGTTTGCTGTTATTTCCAGCTTTTTGGACAGTACATACACATCACAGTACTTTCATGAATCTGGCTCTTTGCCTTATAGTGTTTCTTTAAACATATATTCCAACTATCTACAGTGGAAATTTGATGCTTCATACAGAAGATGTATATCTATATGTATTTATCTAAAGTATATTTGGTTATTTTGTCAACCAGGGAATTTTATTTTCCTTTTGGTTACCAGGTATCCCTAAAGTGGCAATTAGGGAAATGTCACTTTTACCCACTGTTCTGAAATCTCAGAGGTATATATATATATACACACACACACACACACACACACACACACACACACACACACACACACACACACACACACACACATACACATACAGATATGCTGATAAAGATATATAACTGCTGATTGTCTCAGTCTTCTGGTCCCCACAGTTGCTGTAAGGGGGCTTTCTCCCTGTAAAAAAAAAAAAACACGTTTCTGTAGCAGTTATTGCTGCAAGGAAATACATGCCATTTTCTTCTATAGCAGTTAAAGCAGATGCATTTTATACCATGAACCAATTATCAAAGCAATTTACAGCTTTTTTTGCAAATACTGTTAACAACATGTGCACTGCTTACCATCACAAAGATCAACAATACAGGTTCTTTTGTAACTGAAGCACTGCGCAATATTTAGAACCAGTTTTACTGCAATAAGCTTAGACTATACAAAGCAAACATGATGACTAACTTCAATAATTGGCTTAGTGTCTTTTGTCATGCTAAGTGGATGCAATATTTGTCACCATGGAAGGAAAAGTTAACAGACCATGCTGCTTTGCCAGGGATGGTCTGCACCTCTACCTTCTAGGCTTTCAGATTTTAGCTAAAAAAAAGTCCTCCCAACATAGTGCTTTTTTTGGTGATGCCAAACTGAAAGTACTTCTGAAATAACAAAGGAAAACTAAAAAAAGTCTAAAGGTGTTAATTCTCAATGCTAGGAGTCTAAAGAAAAACTTTACTCCATAGAAGTTTACCCGAGAGAATGCACATATACACAGACACAGATATGTATGTATGTATGCATGTGTGTATGTACATATATATATATATATATATATATATATATATATACATATTTCTAATATATATATGTATATATATATACATATATATATATATATATATATATATATATATATATATATATATACACACACACACGCACGCACACACACACACACACACACACACACACACACACACACACACACACACACACACACACACACACACACACACACACACACACACACACACACACACACACACACACACACACACACACACACACACACATTGATAGATATATAATACACACACACACACACACATACACAGATAATGTCCCCAAAAGAAAATTAAAAGGTAAAAGGTACTACTTTCCTGGAATATTTATCCAGTGCACAATCTCACTGAATAAACTGATTGACTCCTGATACACCACTTCGTGGCTCTCTACTATGTGGAAACCATCTCCCTAATCACAAAGCAAGACTTTGGCTACCCCTCCACCATTGGACCACCTGCTATACCCTCCCCTCCCTATATCCAACCAAACTCTACATATATGGGCTTGCACTCGTGGCACCATTTTTAAATCCTATTTTCCCTAACCAAGGCATCCCCTCGGTCATTCCACGTGGTGTGCTGCTCGTAAGTGCTGATTTATTTTACTACTTCCACTATTTCTGTTAAAACTGCTGGCTATAACTGCATTATATAAGCATTTATGACCTGATATCACTGCTGATACTGTGTTTATGTGCAAAAATATCAAATAAATATACGCTATATGCGTATTAGGTAGGTTCTGATCCTCACACATAGGCACAATAGAGCCTGCGTACTATCACAGGGTAACATTGTGTCTGTCGATGGTTGTATATGTAGCTTAACTCAGAGATACATGTCTGTTTGCATAAGTAATTCTCTTTTAATATAACTGCAAGTGAAGAGTGTTATTATCTACTGCAGTCTTGTTTTGCTTTTTTTCACTGTTATGAACTGTAAATGCCGTTTTTCTCATTGGAAGTGCTAAAGCTTTTAGCATAGTTGTGACAAGCTTTAAAGATTTTGCCACTATTAGAAGGACTAGCAAGGCTCGTTTGAACCTATTCTTTGTTAAGTATAGGGTGACACTTCACCATCTTTTTGCAAACATCTGCATAATAGCTCTGATTAATGTACGGCAGTGGTAACTCTTAACTAACTAAGCACTGCTAGTCTGTACCTTTACTTGGCCACTTTTTTTAATTTGTAAAGCAGAATATATAAAATGTTATATGCGACACTATAGATGTACCTCAACTCTACCTTCTGCATTACTCTACCTTTACTTGTCCGTTTTTTAATTTGTAAAGCAGTATATATGAAACGCTATTTGCAACAGTGCGTAATTGGATCTGCCACTGTTAGATGCACTTGAATGGCACTATCCCGCCTACCATAGATTATTAAACCTCTTACTTTGCTGTCTTCCACCTCAGGAAACTACAAAAGTTATATTGATCTTACACTGCTAGAAACATTAGAAAGGCACTATTTCTACACATTATACATTATATTAACCTCATAGTTTGCCATTTTTTTTCCTTTTCTTTCAGGAAGCGCCAAATTTACAGTGTTAGATATGATAATGTTTAACTGGGTTGATCACTGTTAGAAACACTAGTCAGGCACTATTGCGCCTCTAGTACATTGCTTGTAACCACCTTATCTAAGTAATAGAACGGGAACGGGTATTAGACAACCCTGGTATTTAGCAGAGTGACAAGCACAGCCTAATTCATTAAGTAAAATACCTAACAAGCCAACGAGGCAAATGTTATTTATTGTTCTGTGTATGAACCTGCTCTGCCTCTACATGCACACTTAACCCTTCTTTTGCGCTTTACCCTCTAGCTTTTCTCTCCACCTTCCTTTCACCCACCTTTAAGAATAACCTCTACTCTCTCTTCTTTTTTACAGCCTGAAAGCTTTTTTTTTTATTTGAGCTGTTCCCCCCACCTGGAAACTCTACAAATAAGTACTGAGTAGCCAAACAAGCCTCCCAAAGTACTGGACAACAAGGACACATCCTTCAAACACACAGTGTAGGTTACAGCCTATGGCCTGTTTACTTAATAGTTGTTTTTTAAATATTTTAGACATAAAAGTCTGTAACAGGACCAGCATACTTGCAGAACTACCCCGTGGCTGTTCACCCCCCATTCCCAACTTATATTGTCTCTATTTTTTTTTAAAACAACATATGCTAGTAATTTTAATTAATATTCTCCCTCTACACCACTAGGTGGCAGCAAAATATAGAGCTTAAAATCTCATTGCTCATTCATAATGAGCAGATCTAAGCTCCATTATTCAGTTGTATATAAGAACCAACCTCTCTAACAAAAGTAACTATTTAACTCCCCTTTGCAATACCTGTAAGTGGAATCTATCCCCGAACATGGGTAGGATTGTAACACAATTAATAGTGTCCCCAAAAGAAAATTAAAAAGTAAAGGGTACTACTTACCTGGGAAATTTATCCAGTGCACAATCTCACTGAATAAACTGATTGACTCCTGATACACCACTTCGTGGCTCTGCCTCACTCTATTCGCCCTTCAGGCTCACTCTGCTCCCCTACCCTACCCCTAAATCTCACCCACCCCATCACTTCTACATTTATTTTACCCAAATCACACCCATAACCAAAAACAGCCAATCTCTTCTCCCACGCACTTTCATACCAATTACCAAACACACCCCTAGCCTCTCACTTCACCACCACACCCACCTTTACTTACACCTACCTCCTCCTCTCACATCTTCCTACAGTACTAGGTACAACAAAATGAAAACCACATTAGGAGGCCTACTACTAGCCCTGATAACTTTAACATAATTTATACCCACTCATCCTGTCACCTCACTACATAATACAAATCACCATGTAGCACAGGCATACACTAAATCAAACACTCACACACATTTCCCCATTATGGCTACACTATTTCAAGACAGCTTAATGTTATACATCTACAAAATACAACTAACAACAATGCATATCTCTAAGATATCAGTTAAATACCACATAAAAACAACACAAAGTATAAAACACATATTACTGATTACACAAAAACTGCTCATATCAGGAGATATCCACCCAAATCCAGGGCCAAGCAACCCCTACTTCCACCGAAACAAAAGTCAGACCTACTAACCATTAACATAAATACTAGAAGTCTGACAAACAAACTTCCTGATATCCAAGCCTTCATAACTCACTACTCCCCAGATATACTAGCTGTCACTGAAACCTGTCTAAAACCCAACATCCAAAATGAAGAAATTCTTCCACCACGATATAACATTATAAGGCAGGACAGGGCAAACAAAAAGGGAGGAGGAGTAGCCATACTCTTTAAAAACACACTCAAAGTAAAACCCCTAGAAATTCCACCCCCAACATTTCATAATGCAGATACTGTAATCTCAACTCTAGCTATAAACAACACCAAGAAAATCAACATTATCTGCTGTTACATCCCCTCAGGCAACAACTCTCCCACCATAGAAGAATTATTACAATGGATCTCAGTCAAACTTCCCAATGAAACCATTCTCTTAGGTGACTTAAACACAAACTCGTTAGCCTGTAACTCCAACAACCCCACCAACCATAATTATCTCTATGGCTTTACCCAGCTCATTCAAGCACCTACTAGAGTAGACAAAAGATCACACAAGCAATCAGTCTTAGACTGGACACTAGTAAACTACCCAAAACATTACTATCACACTGGATGTCTACCAGACACCCTGAGTGACCACCTCCCTACATTCCTTTTGTACAATGCTATAACTTAACTAACCCTATTATCTTTAGACAAGTTAGAGATAAAAAAAAACTAAATACACAGGAACTAAACCACATCCTAAAACATTGTAATTGGAACCCACTACTAACACTAGACTTAGACCAAGCCGTAGACTACTTCAATAACACTTTCACCAACACCCTCAACTCAGCTGCACCCATTAGAAAGATCAGAGTCAAGTCAAACTATGTTCCATGGCTAAGCAGGGACAGAAGAGCCCTACTAAAAGCCAGAGATAGAGCATGGAGAGCTAGGAAAAAGACAACACCAACCTAACCAAACAAAACTACCAAACACTAAGAAAAAAAGCAAAAAGACAAACCATACTCAATAAACAAAACTATTTCCTCACCAGCCAAACCAAGTACACAAGAGAACCACAAAAATTCTGGAATTCCATCAACTCCCTACTCAACCCTGGATAAACATCCACCCCAACTCCAACCACCAATAATAACATCACAGACATTGCATCCCAATTTAACCAGCATTTCACTCAAACAATTCTATCACTGTCCTCTCAGATCCCCAAAACCTACCACCCAGACCCACCTAGCAAGCCCCTTAACAATATCCCGTTTCACACTCTCACCTGTCCCCACCACTACTATTAGAAAACTCCTACAAAAACTCAAACCCACCACCCTTGCTGCAGACAACCTACCTGCTGACTTCCTAAAAATGGCAGCTGATTCCCTCTCATACCCAGTATCTATCCTGATAAACTGCTCCATACAGGAAGCCTACATCCTTAAACTATGGAAAGTATCTAACATTATCCCTCTTCACAAAGGAGGAAACTCTTTTGATTTCTCCAACTGCCGACCAATAACCATCCTGCCCCCCCCATCCAAAATACTTGAAAGGTGTATACACTCCCAAGCTGAGTAATTTCTAAACTCTAACAACCTCCTGTCACCCACTCAGCATGGCTTCCGACAACACCATAGCACTGCTACCACTCTTCTGACCTTTACAAACATAGTGAACCTACAAAGAAACAACAACAATTTCATATCAGCAATATTTCTAGACTTATCCAAGGCATTTGACATGGTGTCAAACACCATGCTACTGGATTCCATGTCCTCCCTATGCATTGCCCCTTCCACTGTAGCATGGTTTAAATGCTACTTATTAGACAGACAGCAGTCTGTTCAGTGACAGAATACACTATCACCACTACTCCCTCACAACCATAGGAGTCCCACAGGGTTCAATATTAGCACCACTACCTTTTTCCATTTTCACTAATAGCCTCCATACTTCCACCCAAAATGCCTCACTCATACAGTACGCAGATGACTCAACTCTCATCTGCTCTGCACCATCACTCACAACCCTTCAAAAACGTACTCAAGACTCCTTCACCTCGGTAGAAAACTGGATTACCCAGATTCAACTAATCCTTTATCCCAACAAAACCAAACTACTCATTTTCTCCCCTAACAAATCTAAATCTATCAACCAACCTTTTACAATCACTGCCAAAAATGGTACCAACATCTCACCCACAAACCATACCAAATCCCTTGGATTTGTAATAGACAACAAACTACTGTTTGATGTGCATATAGCACAAACCATAAAAAAGGTCCACAAAACATTGGGGACACTATATAGACACAAAAATTTCCTAACTGACCAAGCACATATGACACTTGCCCAAACACACCTTCTATCTACTCTAATGTACGCCGCTCCGATCCTTACCCACATAAGAAAACAGGACCTTGAACAACTTCAGTCATGCTACAATAAAATTGCCAAATTTGTTTCTAACTCCAACTACAAATCACACCACTGTCATGCACTGCACAAACTGCAATGGCTAGAACTACCCCAACTACTCAACTATCATCAACTAACAATTGCCTACAATATTTTGAACTATCCCCTCAAAACTCAATCTCTTTGTCAGTTACTAGCCAAGCACACATCAAATCGCCCCCTGTGCTCTGTAAAAAAAACACTACTGTCTATCTCTAAAGCCGACAACTCCGCAGGACAAGCCCGATTCTCCCACAGCATAGCAAGAAACTGGAATAACCTTCCCCCTACCCTTACCTCTGCTGTATTGGCCAATATGTTTAAAAGCTATCTAAAAGTCCAGCTTATGAATAAATAGATATGCCCATGCATCACATAACATTTAAACATATCACTTGCGACCATGATTTTTATTCTCACTATCTGATATATATATATATATATATATATATATATATATATATATATATATATATATATATATATACTACACTGTATTTCTGTTTGACACTATATAACAATTATTTCAATCTGCTGAACTTTATTGTGAACTGTACATAATCCATGTCTGAACATTTGATGTGTGAACTTATTGTAAACTGGACTTAAAATGTATGGAGCTTTTCTCCCCAGGCCTCCACTGTAAATGGACCTGTGTCCAGTCAGACTATCCCGGTAAACAAATGTAAAATAAGTAAATAAAATAAATATATACACATACATATATATCAGCACCCTTTGTCCCATTTTTACACCCATATACACACACATATGTGTGTGTGTGTGTGTGTGTGTGTGTGTGTGTGTGTGTGTGTGTGTGTGTGTGTGTGTGTATATATATATTATATAAAATCATGAGCCCCCTTTTTCCCATTTTTTTACATGGGGTCGGGTTGTCATGTTAACTGTCGCCAACTCTTTCAATTCAGTGCCACACTCCTGCCTTCTTCAACACTCATGCCCGATCCTCTTTCACACAATCCATCCACCTCTTTGTTGGATGTCCTTGCTTCCTCTTACCTTCCTTCCTGTCTGTCACAAATCTTCCTCACCAGATTGTCTTCTGCTTTTCTACACATGTGCCCAAACCACCGTAATCTGTTCTCTCTGATATTTTCTGCAATTGGAGCAACTTTGGCTTCTGCTCTTAAGTGCTCATTGTCCTAATTTCTTCATCTGTCCCACAGTGTGCATCCTACCACTTTTCTCAGGCACTTCATTTCCATCATCTCTAGCTTCTTCAACTGTTCTGCCTTTACTGCCCAGGTTTCTGTACCATGCAGTAGTACTGGTCTCACCACTGTCTTTTGTACATCTTATTTTTCAGCTTTTTTTGGCATTCTTATGTCATAGACTACACCTGATACTTTATACCAGTTGGCTGCAGCACCTCTGAGTCTACCTTTGACCTCTTCAGATTAGACTTCTCCTCAACCACCCCTCCCAGACCCCTCAAGCTGTTTATCTGTTCCACTATCTTATCTTCTATCTCTATTCTCAGCTTCTTCTGATTTCCCCAATTTTCTGTCATTTCCACCATCTTATCTGTGTTTAGTTTCATCCCATGTGCCTTCATATATGCATTACATTCTCCTATCCTTTGCTGAAGTTCTAGCTCAGAGTCTGCTTGTAATGCCATTTTGTCTGCATACAGCAGCTTTGTTGATCTGTCTCCTACAACCTGTTTGCTAATGTAGTCCCAGTATGAACAGCAGTGGGCTGAAAGCAGAAACCTGGTGTACACTCACTCCCACTGGAAACCCCTCTGTGAGGTGAAACACTGTTCGTACTGAGTCACTGGGTCCTTGTACATAGCCTGCATAAATTCTATCAATGTTTCTGGGACTTTAAACCAGTACAAAACTGTGCAGATCAGCTTTGTTGGGACATTGTTGTATGCTTTCTCCAAGTTTAGGAATGCCCAATTGGACTCTCTCCTCATCTCTAGCTTATTCTCAAATATTTTTCTCATTACAAACATCTGGTCAGTTGTGCTGCATTCTAATCTGAATCCAAACTGCTCACCTCCCATCTTACATTCTACTACTCTGCGTATCCATTAATGCCTCTGTACTGCCCACAGTTGTGGATGTCCCCTTATTGTTGTACACTGACACGAGTATGCGTATTCTCCAGTCATCTGGGATACGTTTTTCTCTCAAAACTGCTATTAGTACCCTCAAGAGCCACTTCTCCCCCATCTCACCCAGCATCTTTATCATATCTGCTGTGACCTCATCTGAGCCTGCTGCTTCCCTGACTTCATCTTCCTTAGTGCTGTTCTTATTTATTCTAAGGTGGGTTTCCCTTCTTCTCTAACTGTAGGCTATTTCTGAGGCAGTACAGCTTCTGTGGGGTTTTCCTCATTCAGAAGCTGCTGGAAATACTCCAATCTGTCTTTGATTTCCTGTGGATTGGTGAGCAGGTTGTTGCTGGCATCCCTTATGAAGGATGTCTATCTTCTTTATCTTTCTGTCTTTGCCTTGCAATCTGATAGAGTTTCTTCATGCCCCTTACTGAGTCACTTACCAGAAGTTGGTAGAGTGCCTCCAATGCCCTATTCTTTGCTACTGCAACTTCTTTCTTAGCTTCTTTGTTAGCCAACCAGAAGTCCTTCCTAGCCTGGCCAGTCTTTTCTGTCTCACACTTTTTCCTGCACTCCTCCTTTCTTTTGATGACTTCCTGGACTTCTACATTCCACCACCAGCTTTCCTTATGTACCTTATTCCCATACCAAGCTCGGCCACATATCTTTTCCATAGTTCTAACATATGCTGTTTTTAGGTGCTGCCACTCTTTAACTCCACCTATTTTCTCCTCTTATTGGGGTGCTAGAGCCCTGAGTAATTACTTGAACTGCTGTCCTTCCCTCCAGTCAACTTCTAGGTCTTCAGCTTGGTCTCTGTTGACCTTAGAGCCTTCTCTGACCACTGCTTGCAGCTGATTGTGCCAACTAATGGTTTATGCTGTAGGCCAACTGTTTCACTGGGGATGACTTTGCAGTCATGGATTCTACCCCAGTGCCTTCTCCTTACTAGGAGGAAGTTTGCATGTTGGCTACTCTTGTATGTGATCTTGTGATTCAGAAAAGCATGTGTTGACTACTATCAAGCTATTTGCCAGACAGAAGTAGAATATATATTTTATATATATATATATATATATATATATATATATATATATATATATATATATATATATATGCATATTATATTTATATATGTATCTTCTCTCGACCTATTGTACTGCTGTTACCACTGTTACCACCAAAGGCTTGCTCATGGGTACACTAATTGACTAATAAAAGGAATACGCATATACACAAGAATCCAGAGCTCTAGAAATCAGGCCACTTAAACATTTACTATTACGGTAAGTCTCTACATGGCTGTACTTTCATGCTTTGGGAAAGTCTTTCCCTGTTTTCACTCTTTCTCATAACTCTGCACATTTTCCTTTATCTAAGGTATTCTAATCTTACTTACTATAAGTGCAATTCCTTTTGTTTCATTACTTCTTTAACCCACAACTTTGTTCTTAGCAGTTATAACAACATTTTTTGCATGCAACATCAATAAGACAAAAATACGTCTGGCTCATATTGTCATCTAGCTGTCTGAAATGCAGTGGTACAATTTTCAGTAACTGCATTCATTGCTAATATCAAAGAAACACTATAAATTGGGCAGTCGTGGTGCTGCGGTAGCATTATCGCCTCATAGTAAGCCGTTGTCCCGTTCGATTCTCAGCTAGAGCGTCTTCTGTGTGGAGATATGTGTGAATGGGCATACCTTTGTTGAAGGTTGTGCATCAGAGCTGGCAACTCGGCACGTAAAAATCTGCTGCCAATCATTAGCAGACTGGAGTTCTGCTGTGGCGACCCTTAACCGGGAAAAGCCAAAAGATACAACAACAACTATAAATTGGGCAGTTCTAGCAGCAGTCCCATGCATATGTTAACATTTTTACTTGTCCACCCATTCCCTAGCACCTTAACTAAGGTATTACCCTATATTTACTTTAAAACATAGTCATTTTCTGACTTTTCCTGAAAGATGGTGGCAATATACTTCATACTTGTGTATAGCTACTTTTGAATGCTTCTCTATCCTCTTTCCATTACTTACAAAGCTCTCAACAATTTCATTTAAAATAATTAACAGTTCTTTAGCTTGTTTACCCTAAATACCATATGTACCTTCATTCATCAAACTTCATTCTATACTCTTAAATCTTTTCTACAGCATTTTCATCAGTAGTTCATAGTCCACATTACATAAAGTAATGGGTACATCTGCCTTTTCTCCCCCTTCTTCTATATAAATCTTATTACGCCTACATGGATCTCTTGATTTACTAACAATTTCTCCAGCAATTTATTTAATTAACATTTTTTTAAAAGCAAACTATTTAGTCTTTCCCCATTTCTGTGTAAATCATATAGCTGCTGTGTCATCAAATCCAGGTGCGCTTTTTTTACTTCTCTTGACACAAAATCTAATTCTTCTATAGTTATCTTTTTCAAAATATTCTTCACATCATAATCCTTCATTGCTGTCATCTTTATACTTTTTCTGCCTTATATTATATTTTTAAATAATTATCATTCTCATAATGTCTTGTAGTGTTTATAAAATTTGTCCATCATTATCAATTTCCCCTCATTATACTTTTCTCACTTTCAACTTTTTTAGCTGAGAAAGTATAACTTTCTCTATTTCCCCTTTAAAGTGACATTTTTTTATGCAGCAAGCCTTTTACATTTTCTTTATTAAATTTACAAAATTAACTTTCCTTTCACAAACATGCCATGCTTTTGTTTCCATCAAACAATCATACTCTGGCAAAAACAACATACAGTTACTCCATTATGAAATTCCAAGTATAGTCTTAGAGAGTCAAAACGCAGTAAAAGCAAATTACAACTGTAAAACTGCCCGCATTTGAATTAGTACAAAGAAGGCAACTCCACAACTAATTGCATGATGGTGGATTATATTCTTGAAAGGTAAATTAAATCAAGGTTACTGTTGGGTAATACTGCCCACAAACCAAAATAACTATGGCCAATTGTGTTTCAAGGAACAGAAGTTCCGAGCCCAGATTTGGAGAGCAAGCTATGCATCATACAACAACTTACAAAATGTAAGACTACACCTTTAAATATCTCTCTCTCACTAAAAAAAAAACAAAAAAAAAAAAAAAAAAAACAGTTAAACTATATCAAAGACGGTTCGCTATAAGGAGAAATGCCATGCAACATTAACTAATCTGCAAATGTCAAAAGCTATCCCCACCTGGCATACCCAATGCTTAATAGAGAACATATTGGAACAGGAGCTCTGGAATGCTATGCACCCACTGTGTACACTTTTATTTGTAGTCAGTTAGTGCTCAAGACAATCTGGCACTCATATTTAGCATTATATTTAACAACACATATTATTTTCCCTTTCGTGCTTTCTGCAAAGAACGTTATGTATCATTAAAAAAGCTAGACTGTATGCTGTATACATCACCTACGGAGACACATTTTGTCACCTGTATTTGACTATTAACCAAATATTACATTTTCCACTGCCTAAAATAGTATTTACTTAAACAAAAACGTCAAAACAAGTACGGGGCACCATGTGAAAGCAGGGAACCGACGATATGGATGCCTTATTGCTGAGGGAAGTTAAACAAGACTGGAATACAGGTTTTTAACATTTTTAAGAAAGTTAATGCCATGGGTAGGGTTTATTAGGACATCATTATTGATGTCACAAACAGGGAGGTGATATGCTAAGTGGGTGGTAGTGTTTCAGCTTCGGACCGAAGCAGAAATGGGATTTTAGAAATGAGCTACTGCCCCTTTAAGGAGGTTTGCATGTCTGCATTCTCAGAACTTTCCAGATGATGATAAAAATACAATTTTAAATTCTCCCTCAGACAGAGATTTATAGTGTTTCCCCCTCTGCTGCAGAGGTGATCAAAAAGTGTGATGAAAGAGGCAAGCTAATCCAGGGAATCTCTAAAATTTTTCAGCCCTCCTTTTCCAAATTGTCCAAGGGACTTTCTTTCTCCTCACCCAGTTTTTGAAAAAAACATAAGAAACAGTTTCAACAGAATTCAAGCAAACAGACATTTAAGAAGAAGCGGCAAGAAGGTTCCAAACAGACGTCTCAAACCTCCTAAAACCAAGGCCACTCCAACTAGTCTGAATGACTATTCAAGAGACCCGGTGATCCCATTCCACCCCGGCCGTCTTTCTCTCCTATAAAGTCTTAATTTCCATTTTTCTCTTTGGCAATAGATTGTTTCAAACAAATGGGTTCTGAAAATCATTCATCAAGGTTACAGATGGCCTGGAAGGAAATTCCTCCTTTCCCGGTGGGGTTGGGTGTTCATTGCTCTTCCTGCAGATCAGACTGTTTTATTTCCTCCTGTTTGTCATCACATTCTGTTCCAAGGAGTGATAGAACCAGTTCCTCCTTTTCAGGTGGGAAATGTGTTTTATTCAAGGATGTTCCTTGTCTCAAATAAAGAAAATGCTTAGAGACTAGTTCTGGATGTTTCTTTCCGAAACCTGTTTGTGATAGTGCCTAAATTCAAAATGATGTTAGTTCATAATCTGTTGCCTCTTCTTCCTCTTTCAAGTTTCCTGGTAACACTAGACTTAAAACATGCTTACTATCACATTCTTATTCATCCAGACTTCAAGTATATTTTAAAGTTTTGTATATCTCGATCAAATTATCAGTTCTCTGCCTTAATCTTTGGCCTATCCACTGCAATATGTTTGTCATGTGGTCTTTCTTATTCCTCTATCACGGTCCACTTATCGGCCATTTCAGCATGTCTGCCCATAGGTTCTCCTCTTCTAAGGCAATCGTAGTTAAAAAGGTTCTTGTAAGGGGTTTTACATGACAGGCCTCCAAATAAACTGGTGGTCTCCTTAGGATTTTAATGTTGTGTTAGGAAGCTAACATTTGCTTCAGCTGAACCAGCTAATCTGACTGACTTGAGTTTCTTAACATGGAAAACAGTTTAGATTAATTGTGATGACCTCAGCAAGAAGGGCATCCAAGTTGCAAGCTGTTATGGTGAGTCAACACTACCTCATTTTCCACAAGAACAGTGTTTGAGAACTAGACCTTCTTTTATGCCTAAAGTGGTATCTGAGTTTAATTTAAGTAAAATTATCCACCTCCATCATTTCTTTCCTGAAACTAAAAATGAGAAGGAATGGATACTCTATACCTTAGATGTCCACTGACAACTCAGGTACTATCTTGACAGAACTACATTTTTTAGATTATTAGATAATTGCAAATTTCTTATGTAGGTAAGAAGAAGGGGCTGCCTGTGTCAAAACAGGCTATTTCCAAATGGTTGTCTAAGGCTTTTGTTAAACTCAGCATGACAAATCTATTACAGGCAGTGTAAAGGCTCACTGTACCTGGCCTTCATCTCTGGCTTTTTGGAAAGGTTTGGATTCTAAAAGTATTGTAGAAGCTGTTACTTGGTCCTCTATACATGCTTTTACAGAGCACTATAAGCTGGATTCCTTCTATTGGTCTAGATCATGTTTTTTTATTACCATTCTCCAGGGGCTACTGGACCTTTTTTCTCCCACTTCCCTTAGCTATGGCAATCTACCCATATAGCTAAGGCTACCACAGCAGTGATCAAGTATGAAGAATATAGTACAGTTGTATAGGTTGAACTGACCATAACAGTGGATGCTCAAATAATCTCTACTGCAGTAGCCAGTCCCTCCCTCGGTCCCCCTTGTTTCTTGTTGTGTTTTTATGCCAGGCTGTGGACATTTATTTTTTGTTATGCCTAGCCTTGTCCTTTCAGGGCTCAGCCTCCTTCTCTCTGCTTGCAGGAAAGCTGTGAAGGGCTTCGCACTCAAACTTGTCTTTTAGTCAGCTCAGCTCAAGTTGCTTCAAGTTTTTGGTGCATGGAAGGTACCCTGAAGCTTTGGAAGCTGGCCTGCTGTTATATCCTTGGCAGGATATAACCCATATAACTAAGGCTACTGTAGCAGTGATCATCAAAACATCTACTGTTATGGTTAATTAACTTACAGAACTGTACTTTTTGTAGCCATTCACACAAGGTGTGCTTAGGGATAAGTTAATCTTCCACTCACCTTTTGGAATGTAGAGCACGACAGGGTTCTGTCTTAGGCCCATTACAATTCATGGTTTATATGCTTTCCCTAGATATTCTAAGGAAGGAATATCTAACATGCCATAGTTAAGATGATGATACACAGACCAACCTCCTTCTTCAAGATGTTATACTAAATGTGTACTCCTAGACCGATAATTTAGAAGCCATATATTCTTGGTTAATCCAAAATTGATTAAAACTGAGCTCTTCAAAACTTGACAGCATATGCAAACCTAAGAGATTCCTCACTCCCTTCCTCAATCAATTGAACCATATACTGTGACAATAAGCATATATTTGTTGAAAAGATGCATAAACTTGTTGTCATCTTTAATTCCAGGCTAACACATTGGAACCATTTATTGGCTACTGTAAAGTCTCATGTTTCAACTTGCAAAACTTATTGAGGATAAAATACCTGCTGAGCTATCTGAAGTTGTTCTTGCTGTGTTCTCTTCAAGGCTGGACCACTATAATGTCCTGCACCCGAGACTTGCTAACACTGAGGAAGAGCTGTTATAGATGGTGCACAATTCTGCTGCAGGGCTGCTTACATCACATTACCAGCATAATACTCCTGTAATGTAAAACCTGCATTGGACTCTTGTATGCTAAAAGCCTTAGCGTTAGCACTCTTGTCCACTTACAACCTATGTGCTTCCTACCTAAAGGAGCTTGCATTGCCCTAATACCTACCAAGGATTTGTGCTCAGTTTCTAAATGGTTGTTGGCAGTTCCATAGGTGCATTAGGAAACCATTTTGATGTGGCATTTGCTATGATAGGATCTGTTTAATTACCATCACAAAATATTAATATTAATAATAATATTAATAATCCCAGTTATACTCATTATTGATAATATATAATTATCCACCATGAGATGGGTAAGGCCAATCTATAACCAAATGGGAAAGATTATTTTGTGAACAAACAGGGAAATTGGCTAGGCTTAAAATGGCCTACCAGGGCAGCTAGCCTAGTACTTACCTATAAACCAATATTTATCCTTCATATATTTCCTTGTTTGTTTATACATTATGTAAGTGTTTTATGGAGGCTAAATTGATGTTAATGGTGTTTTGTGTGATAACAATTACATAAATCTGAAGAAGTTGAGGGAAGTGTTCTAACAATCAATCTGCTTATAAAAATGTGAATTGAATAGCAGCTGCATATTAAAACTTGAAACACATGATCAATTTCATATACCTATAGTCTAAGCAGTTCAAAACTGGTGGCCAATGCTGTATATTTGTATATTAAATATTTTACTTCATATTTCTACTAAATAACAGCTGAATGGCTGTCCTAACATTTTGGAACCAGGATCTCATGCTTGATGTTATTGCACAGTCCAGAGGCACCGGAAGATGTTGAACGCTGGGGGGTGATCTAAAAAGTTTAATGTTTTAAAACTATTTACTACCACAGCATAGGTTCACCTGGAGGACATTTTACGCTTAGCCAATTTTCCTTTTGGTGCATGAATTAACATTTCCTGATCAGTCTTACCAATCCCATGGCTGATAATTGTACATTAGCCCTAGTGAGAATAACTGTGGTTATACCATAGATAATTTAAGGGGGACCCATGTAAGGGATGCAGCATTTAGGAACTGCCTCTATCCATTAGTGGTACGAGGGGCAATCTTGGAGTACATTTTCTGTTACTCATCCTTAGATTCAAGTTGCATTTGAATATGGACAAGAATGAACTTTGTTTTACTTGAATGGATGGTCTGTTCTGGAACAGTGGCAGCTTCTGTGATATATATCCATCTCTCCACAACAGTCAGTTTAGATACCTGGACTGAGCATTTCTGATGCTATTTGACTTGTTGATGTTCACTAGGTCCATCAGTATTGGGTTGGAGGATACCTTGTATGCCAGACTCAGATCACCTCTAAGCACTGTAGGATACTGAGTATATAGTGATAAATCTCTGAGGTGGTCCATGCAAGACCTATTGTTTAGGACTTGTATCCTTTTAGTAAGGTATTTTTGTGGGTATTCCAATTGTTGCATGGGTCTGGACAGATACATGCCAAAGTGGGCATTACACAAAATGACTGACCTAATGAGGGCTTTGTAAAGGGGGACAATACCATCTCTAGATCTAGTCACAATCAATTTGTTTATAAGCTGTGCAATATAGAAAGAGTTTATGACTCTGGGCACATGTTGGTCAAAAGTTAGGTCACTATACACACAAGTTCCCAAATGCCAATCAACCGGGTCAGTTCTCAGGAGGTGTTGTCAATTTGGCAGTTCCCTGGAGTAGAAAACATCCCAAAGGATATGATAATGTATTTTTGGAGTTTAGTTTCAATTCATGATTCTGGCATCAGTTATTGTTGAGACAAACTTCCTGCATGATGGTTAAGTAATTTGGGGATTCAATAACTGCTCCTAGCTTGCAGTCATCTCAAACTTAGACAGCCAAAGCCCTTTGGTATTTCCTTTTACTTTTGAGATGTACACGTCAAATACAAAAAGTCTCAACAGCGAACCCTGGGGGACTCCATTGGTGACTGGTCTCTTACTAGAGGTAACTTCCCCTATTTTGATTTCCTGCATCCTGTGAACAAGTTTGCCATCCAGCCAGTGATGTGTTTGCTCCTACATTGCTACATCTGTGTAGGGGATTGTGTCAAAAGGCTTCTTTTAAATAAATTATTTTTTCTGGAATGACTAAAAATCTAACAAAGCTGGGGCCAACTTGCATTAATGAAAAAAAATGAGTTAAGGCAAGGAATAAACTGTATTAACTTCTGAAAATGCAGTAACAGCAAAGTTATTCCAGTTTCTTGACTGCATTAAGTCTTATTTTATCACCGTCATCATCATTGTCATTATTTTTACTGTTGTTACTTCATTAATGGCTGCCCAAAATGTGCCTGGTTGGACTACTGCCACTTCAGTTGAGGTCCACAATCCACAGAACTGCACTGACATGTTCAGCAATATGAAAGTTATTAATTATTATTAATTATTAAATAACAGTGAAAACCATAAACTATCAGAAGTTGGAATGAAACAATGAAGTGCCAGTTGTAAAAAATAAGTGCTTGCCTTCCTTTATTGTCAAACACACAATGAAAATGCTTATTTTTTTACAACTGACACTTCATTGTTTCTCCAACTTCTGATCATTTATTGTAAACAGTGCAAAAATACCAGAGCTGGATCATCATTAAATGGGTCCCTAGGCAGGGTAATAGATTGCCCCCCTGAGCAGCCCCTCCTGCAGCAACCCCCTACTGCTCTAGCAGCAGCCCCCTCCCCACTACTCCAGTGTCCCATTACTTGACTATTTCTCCTCAGTTACCATAGACATTGTTCAAACCTGTCAGCGTGCATACTGTTTTCTTATTTACTTCTACAATGATTACAGAAGTTGAAATAAAATAGTGCAAACAAACACTGAGCCATTTGCTAAACAAATAATACAGTCTTGCAATGAAAACAGACTTAGCATGAGAGTAAACTTCTCCACCCTTGAAACTCTGATTCATTAAAATGGCATGAAAACCCAAATACATTTTGCATCTGGCCAGTGGAGGACTAAGCTTACCTCGGGGCTTTCAAATAATAGGGTCCTTGCACATTTTTAGGGCCATGCATACATGTATGTGTTCTTTGATTCACCTTCCTGATTATTAAATTATATTCCTTGAATAATGCAATACCACTTGTTAGGATGTGCTTTAAATATGTAGTTTTGACCAGTCTTCTAGTAAGCAATGAAACAAAATGTATGAACAAAATAATGACAAAACTACCCATTTCAGAAAATTTCAACCATAAAAGGCCACTCAAACTTCATTACAATCCACCAATATCATTAAATATGCAAAATATCTGCAAAAGTAAAACTCATCTAAATAATTGGCATCAAAGGGATCCGTAACAAATGAAGAGGTTGATGCTAGCAAACAACTTTCTATTTCATTGTTTCATCTACAAATAAAGTGCCTGTTGCCCCCAAAGAATAAATTGCCTATGTTAAATTAAAAAAAATGATAAACTAGTAATATTTCAATAAGGATTGGATGGGAAACTAATAAGAGGCTCATAGTTACTAGGTAATTCCTCCAAAAGATGACATTTACAGGACTGCAGCATCCACTCCCTTTAAAGTACAGCATCAGTGATCTATCTACATACTGCGGGAGTAGAACCCGCAACCTTCTACATTAAATGCAAGTGCATTACCTATTGTGCTACTAACAATACAAATTGACTTGTTATACGCAGCACTAAACCTTTCTTCCCCAGAAGCTCTCAGCTCCTTGTAAAATCACTTGACACAACTACATCTCTCAGCTTCGCAGCACAAGAAATCTGGAAAAAGACAAAATTTATTTGGGGGTGGGGGACAAAAGCCCAAAGCCAGGGACACATTTTAAACATTGCTTGTATAATCTTAGAATTTGCTAAAATAAAGTGTTTTGTGTTACCATGTGTTTCCTGAAAGATAGGAAGACTGAAACTTAAAGAGCTATCATTATTTAGTGAATTCATTTCTCACTGATTTCGCCAGAAAACCACAAATTTTAAGAGGAACAGACCAAAAGTATGAGCCAAATATTCTGAGAAAATATGGACAGTTGAGAGCTATGGACTCAACTCCTCGAATCACAAGTGGTGGTATGGGTATAGAATTCAGGGTCTTGCTTCTTGTACCTAAGGTACAGGGTTTACACACACACACACACACACACACACACACACACACACACACACACACACACACACACACACACACACACACACACACACTTACCTCCATTCTTCTCCTGCTGGTGGGTAATTGCCTCTTCTCCCATGGGTAATTGCCTATGTCGCTTAGTGCTGGACCAGACTAGCCATTAATTGCAGCTGTAAAAGTAGATGGTCTTGCAGCTGTAAAAGTGGGCGCTCCCTCCCCATTAATTTTAGCTGTAAAAGTGGGCACTTCCTCCTCCTCACCCAATTGTTCCAGCACCCTTCG
This sequence comes from Protopterus annectens, assembly GCF_019279795.1. Lineage (NCBI taxonomy): Eukaryota > Metazoa > Chordata > Ceratodontiformes > Protopteridae > Protopterus > Protopterus annectens. The sequence goes on along the minus strand of NC_056732.1, from coordinate 798,006,954 downwards.
CAGTCTTCATGTACCATAAAACTGAAAACCTCTTTAGATGGTAATTTCACAAAATTACTGGAGTATTTTTATTGAGTTTAAATGTTGTGAATAAGTGCAGTAAATGGCATAGTGGGAAGTATATTAGCAGAGTATGTCATCTTTCAGGTTAGATATCAAAGAGAGACCTGCTCTGTGGGTCCTTGTACTGTTATCCTAAGAACTGAATTGGGAGTATTAGAGGGCAAGGAGTTATTATAAACACACAGACAGGGAATTCTATTGAGAGCTAAAACTGCATCAGGAAATCATTCTTTTACATAGCCATTTACTTTTTAATATTGCAGTCCACCACATCACCTATTTTTACTTCATTTGTTCATAGGTTCATAGGTTCATAGGTAGGTACTAGGCTATTGGACCTAGGGCCTATATAAGTCTAGCCAAAAAGGTACCCTGGCTTTCGCCACCCAAGAAAATTATTTTCCTGTGCCCCTGTCAAGCAGAAACACAGAGGTGATCCCCGAGGTGATTTTCCTATTTCCCATCCAATCATCAAGATTTTACTTGAAGAGTGCTAATGAGGAGCCTTGTTTGATATAGATAGGTAGTTTGTTCCAGAGTATGGGAAGTCTCTGGGACAGGAATCTATCCCTCCAGCATGTTCTGTATATTGTGGTGACCAGGTTTAGGTCCCTTGAACATGTAGCTCGGAGGGATTAGGATTTCTTTCAGTGGAGCATGTCCAACAGCTCTGGGCTTGACATAGCTTTGTAAGTTAGGCAGAGATCACCTCTGAGTAGGCGATATGCGACGGAGTAAAGCCGGAATTTTTTGAGATGGTCTGCGTAAGGCATTTGTTTGAGGCCAATAATCCTCTTTGTGAGATATTTCTGCGGCCTTTCCAGTTGTTCTAGATGTCTTGTGAGGTACATACCAAAAGGGGCACTGTACTCTATAATGGGTCTAATGAGTGATGAGTAGAGGGGAACAATGACCTCTTTTTTCCTGGATGAGAAACCTTTTGTGATGAGGTGTGCCACATAGAAGGATTTCCTGACTACTGTGGCAATGTGATTATCAAAGGCGAGACTACTGTCCACCTGTGTCCCAAGGTCTCTTATCACACTTTCGGTGTTAAGTAGACTACCACCTATTTGGTAGTTCATGGGTATAGAGTTTTTACCAAAGGGGATGACAATGTACTTTTTGGCATTGAGCTTGAGGCCATGGCTTTAACACTAGGCATCTGTCTCAGTGAGGCCCTTTTGTAGGATGTCCACATCATTAGGAGCTACAATTATGGCTCCTAGTTTGCAGTCATCTGTGAACTTTGTTAGCCAAAGACCTTCTGTGTTAGCCTGTACTTCAGAGAAGTAGATAACAAACAGGAGAGGACCCAGGACTGAACCCTGTGGTACTCCACTTGTCACTGGTCTGAAGTCGGATTTGGAGTCTGCTACTTTCACAGTGTGGATTCTGTCAGTGAGCCAGTTGGCAACCCATCTTGTGGCATAGGTAGTTATACCTAGTTTAGTGAGTTTATCTATAATTCCAGAGTGGGGGATGGTGTCAAAAGCCTTAGCGAGATCTAGATAGGCTGTATGAACCACCTTACCCTCATCTACAGCTTTGGTGACTGCTTCAAAGAAGTCTGTCAGGTTTAGGAGACATGATCTGCCTTTTACAAACCTGAACTGGGTAGGGTCCAGAGTTTGGAGATTACCATTGTCTTTGTTTATAACTTCCATGATGATACATTCCATGGCCTTGCAGACCAGGATTGTTAGGCTAATGGGGAGGTAGTTTCCTGGGGTCCATGGTGGCTCCCCCTTTGTGGAGTGGGATAACCGTCTCTGTGTGCCATTCAGTGGGCACAAAGCCTGAGGTGAGGCTATGACTGAACATGGTGCTTAAGAGAGGGGGGGCAGATCATTCTGTAGTTTATGTAGAACGCAGTCTGGGATGTTGTCATGTCCCATGGATGCTGTGTTCTTGGCTTTGGAGAGTGTGGTTTTTACCTGTGCAGCTGTGATTACAGGAATTTTGCATTCTTCCAGTATAGAGATGGGCCGTTTAGGGCATGAGAGGGGGTAAAGTTAGCAATGAACCTATCTGCCAGGATGTTGGCAATATCAATTGGTTCTGTATATTCAGTGTCATTGTACTGTAACTCAGAGCAGATCTGAGTTTTGCCATTGAGATTCTTGACATAGCTGTAGAATGCTTTATGGTTGTCTTTAGAATCAGTGGTGATTTTGTTTTTGTAACTAGCTTTGGAGGATTTTATGAGGGATCTCTGCTTCTTACTGAGACTGACCAGGGAGTTTCTCCAATCATGGGATTTTACTCTTTTTTGTAACAGTTTCTATCTTCTGTTGTAGAGTTTGTTTATGGCAGGGGACCACCAGATTGGCTTCCTTTTTTTGGAGGATAGCATCTTGGTTCTGTTAGGGATAGCACGATCCATGCACTCGTGTAAGTGCTTATAAAGTGCACTTGTGTAGGATTCAGCAGTCATATCTCTATTGTCCATCTGCATGGGTGCCATGAAGTTAGCCACTTCTGTCTTAAGAAGCGTAAAGTTGGCTTCAGAGAAATTTTTACGGTGGTTACCTTAATGAGGGATGGGTACGTGATGTGGATGTCTAGGCTGATTAGCTTGTGGTCAAATCTGACCAAAGAGGAATTGACCTCTGCTGTGGAACACCTGTTGCCCATGTTGGTAATGACCAGGTCTAGTATATTGCTGCCCCTGGTGTGGGTGTGGATAAGTTGATCCAAGGCATTGGAATTTATGAATTCCAGAAAACATTGAGCAAAAGAGTTGGTACATGAGTAGTTTTCCCATTTAATAGTGGGGTAGTTGAAGTCACCCATTATTAGGGTGTTGGGTTGTACCCTAATATTTTCCAGTGTATCAAGAAATTAGGAGTGGGAATACTGGGGCATGGTGGGGGATTTGTAGCAAATTACAATTTGGATTGCGGTCTTGTCCAGAGTTAGCTGCACTTGGATAATCTCAGAAGCATTATGCTGAGCAACTAGCCTGGAGGTGTGGATATCCTTAATGAATATGGACACACCTCTGCCTTTAGTGTTTCAGTCCAGGTTAGGTAGCTGAAAGGTGTGGTATGAATTATAGGCTGGTAATGCAAGGGTGTTCTCTGGACCCTTGAACCAGGTCTCTGTCACTGCACAGATGTCAATGTTCTCCATTTTAAGGAGTGCCTCGAGTGAATGCATTTTGAGGTTTAGATTTCTAGCATTAAGTAGCATTACCCTCAGATTTTGCTTGCTTGTACCTGTTATGGTGGTGAATTTGTCATTTGAGCCTTGCCTAAAAAATGCATTATAGTGGTGGCTAGAGCCTTAGCCAGTATCCGGAATCCCAAGAGCGACAGGTGCAGGCCATCTCTGGCAAATCATCGTGGTCTGTTGATCATGTCATCCCAGGCAGACAGATACTGGATCCCCATAGAATGACAACAGAAGCTTAGCCAATTGTTGAAGTCAATCATTTTGTCCTTGTACTGTGGTATCATTCTGGGTGATGGCAGGATGCTACTCAGGGCTAGGGTCATACTTGCCTGGGCTACAAGATCAGAGAGCTCCTCCATGTCTCTTTTCATGTAGTCCAGGGAAGTACATCTAATGTCATTCACACCAACATGGACAATGACAGTCATATTTGTACTTGTTGTGGAGTGACCTGAGTGCGTGAGTTATGTGGCAGATCCTGGCACCTGACAGGCAGTTGACAGTAACTTTCTCCTTTTTTAGCCGGGTGAGTGGGACATCAGTGTGCCTGACTATAGAGTCACCTATGACTAGAGTGTTGGGTACGTTGTTATGCCTTATGGGCTGTGGTTGAGAGGCACACTGAGTTTGTGGGATATGTGTCATTTGACTTGTGTTGGGGGTGGAGGTTGCTTTCATTTCTGCTTTGGAGGACTCTGTTGCTTGAGCAGATTTTTATTGAGAACCTCCATGAATGTAGGTGTGTGTTTTGTGTTGTTATGTGTGTGTTTTGGTGGTGTAGGTTTTGAGGGACTATGTGATGAGTGTGGTGTGGTGTGGTGCAAGTGTTTACCTTCTCCTCTTGACTGTCTAGTCCAGTCTTGGGTTAAGAGAGCTTTGCTTCCAGTTTGGCTATATAAGTGCATCTCTCATAGGCTGTAGTGTTGGGTGGTAGGAGGAGAGGGTTGTCTGTGTACATGAGGAAATTGTTGCATTGCCCCAAAATGCCCATATTCATCAGGTAGACAGGAGAAAACACTGGGAGCTGACCTTTAGACATGCCTGGATAGGTGCTAATTTAAGTACTAAAAACTGTTTTCCTTTAGACAAGTGAGGAAAGTTGAGTGCTGTAGTAATTTGTTTCTTATTTAGTGCTTACAACGAGTTCTGAACAAGTGCTGAGCTCCAAGAAACAGATTTGAGTACTAAAACTAAAAAACTGGGTAGATCTAAGGGAAAATTTGAAGAGCAGACTTTATGGTGCCAGGAATAGTTTAACCCTAGCTAAGTGGCGATGCATACAGTGTATTTGTTTTAATATAACAGTAGCAAATGAGCAAACTGATTTTAACAAATTAACCAATTAACCAATAAAAAGCTAAAAACTGGGCCCTGTTCCGGCAGTCTTCAATCAGACAAGTGTTAACTGCACACTCCTGCCACTAGGGTGCAGGGGAACCTTCTCCAAAAAAAGACGGTCTGGATTAGTGCTCAAGTTATACCAACAAAGCTAGATTCAGCAGGTCTGAATTTAGTCTATGCTACAGCAAACAAGGCGTACCAATTTCAGAAAGAAACAGTTCAAATAAGCAAGCACAATAAGCCTTTAACCAGAAACTCCCAGCTCAGAAGGGCAGAATCTACCCTCTCCTCCCACAAGAGTGCAGACTACACCTTCTAATGTAAAATAACTGGCACAAAGCCCAAGTGCTTAAACCAGAACTAACACACTTTTAGAATAACATACACTAAGCCTTCAATCAGAAACTCCCAACTTCGAAGGATGTAAGCTACCTGTCCTGCCACAACAGTGCAGACCACAAACCTTCTTAATGTAAAACAACTGTTCTGAAGGCCAAGTGCTTAAACCAAAAGGCTTAGAATAACAGTTAAAATTTAATCAGGCTACCACCAAGCAGTAATAAATGCAACAGAATAAATACACTTGAGTACTTTTAAGAAGAGGCAAAAGCAAAATAAAGTGCAATTTCTTTTAGTAAAGTGCAAGGAGAGAGGAAGGAGGAGCAGACAAAAAATTCAAGGATAAGAACCTAAGGGGGTTGGCCTTCTGAAATGGTCTCTCTGTATTAAGTAGAGTGAACACCAGACTGGGAGGAGTGTCCCGATCAAATATACAGTAGGGGCGGGCAACTTCAAAGCCACCAACTATAACAACCAGTTTCAAGACAGATGAGAAACATAAAACAATGCCATAAAATATATAAAATAATTCAGTCAGGCAAACAATAATTCAGTCAGGCAAAATTAAGACAACGCAGAATTCTGAAAGGTTAAAATGCCAAGAAATACACATCAATCAGCGATATATTTCCAGATTGTTTGAGAATCACACTTCAGCCAGAACATCAGGAGTTTCCAACAATCTATTTTACTTTCAATGTCTTTATTTCATGACTAAATTTTGGGCTGGATTCAATAAAGCCTACATGGCTTGCTAACACTGTGCGCGTGTTTTGCCATGCAGATTTGTATTCAGTAAGCAATAGGGGAGCTATTCAACAAGCTATAAATATATCATGTACATTCAGTGCAGGTTTTGGCCTCACATTATAACACCTATTGGAATACAGCCACATAAACTACTCTGCACAGAAAGAGTATTAGGAGCTGCTGCAGATCTGCATGTGTATGTACAACAGGCTCAACTCCATGCTGTTGCTGTTGCTGTTGCTAATCAACCATGGCCAAGAGTGTGAATGGTATTTAGACCCCATTTAACTTTTCTTGGTCTGCATGTGGTGGAAATAGTAGAGTGCTATAAGGTAGGTAGAGATGTACTATAGGATGCCTGCAACCTCTATTGTTCTCAACTGACAGCAAGAGCAAACCATGGGGAACCAATAACTGTGAAGACTAAAATATGTGCAGTGCTTAGAATTTTAGTTACAGGAACCTTCTAGAGTCCAATAGGGGGACATGCTGGGGGTGTCACTGGCATCAGCATTGAGGGCACTACATCAGTTCCTGAATGTTATGCTAGAGCATGACAGTGACTACATACATTTTCCCAGTACTTCTGAGAACAGAGCTAAAACTATGCAGGATTTCTACCCCATAACACACTAACATGAAGTCCTGAGTATCATAGACTGCATGCACATTGAGATCAAAACACCACTGAGAGAACAGGGAAGGGTGTACATAATTGAAAGGGTTCCACTCCATTAACTGCCAGGTCATGTTTAATACTAAGGGAATCATCCTGAATGTGTGTTGGCAACCTCACCAGTTAAAACGACTCCCATATTTGGTACAAGTCTCAACTGTATCAGATGTTCTCTGGGTGAATATCCCACAAGGTCATTTATTGTGTGATGCAGGGTATGCAATCAAACCATAGCTGATGATGCCCATCAGAAATGCACACACAGCCAATGAAGGATGCTATAATGAGGCAAACGCTGAAACAAAAAATATCATAGGACATGTGTTTGGGCTACTGAAGTCATGGTTCCAGTGCCTAGATACATTGGGAGGGCTCTGCAGTATGTTCCTAGTATGTGAGCTGAAATTTTCACTGTCTGTGCTATCCTTCACAATATTATCCTGAGAAAACAGCTTCAACAGAAACACCAAGGGGAAGGGGCACATGTCCCACCACCACTGGCAAGGTCACCACATCCACACACAGGTGAGAACTCATAGGGGGAACCACCACCTGCTGCAGGTGTTGACAGATGTAGGCACACACAATATGACCTTGCCCAGGACAAGAAGCAATGAATAGCATACATGCTGACCACCTACAGTAAGTTGTGCAGCTTTCATTGTATGCACATATATCGATACAGTAAAATTGCTGCAAAGCAACATTCACAATCTTTACTCACCCATGTAATGGTTGTGTACTGCTAGCATCAGACAGAGTCATCCCTGAATTAAAACACTTGTAACTCCTATCAAGGTAAGTGCTGAACCTGGAACAGAAAAATAAATGGTTAATAACACAAATGAATGGCAGATCCCTGCATACTGTTAATCACTAATGAACCTAAGTAGAAGATGGGTGAGTTTTACAGTAGTTACATCAATATGTGACAGGACTGACTTATGTCAAGAGATGTGTACTCTTGATCAACTAATGGGTCTCATGTATCAAAGATATAACACAGAAGAAAGCAGTACAATTTTCAAAAGAGCATCACAAACACTACTAAGCACTCAGTCAGCTATGCACCCAGTGCATCTGAAAAAAGACTTGTGTGTCCCTGAAACCAAAGGATATAAACAAGGTGATGACACAGTTATGATAATTTGCACAAGGTATTATCTTGGGGCAGGGGGAGGCCAAGGCTGACACAAAACGTAGTGAGTGTGTATGAGTCATATAGACTGGCAGGCAGAATTTTAGCTAAATATAAAATGGCTAATGAGACAGAATGAGCTACAAAGCTCATAAATTATCCTTGTACATATTATGTGTGTCTGTATGGGCACTCAAAGTGAAATGTGTTTGTGAGTGTCTGCAAGAACATAGCCAAGTTCTGTGCTAGCTCTACATCCTGGCATGTAGGACAGGTGTGAGCTATGCATGGTAGACTTAGCAGTTCATTGTTGTTGCCCCCGACCACGAGAACTGACTCTGCCAGGTGTTTCACTAGCATGTCCATGCCCATGGTCAGATGTGCTGGTGCTACCTGAACATGGCTGATGTCTGCTGTATGAGCTCTCCTCCTGAGTACACCCAGGACCTTGAGCCAGTGGCCTACTGTGTCTGGGTGTGTACACATCAACCACTGATGGAGCAGTGAATTTATTGCCAGTATAGGAGCATATCACGCACAGCCAAAATTACTACTGTATTTCCCCGAAAATAAGACCGAGTCTTATACTTTTTCCCCCGCCGAAATACACATTAGGGCTTATTATCAGGGGATGCCTTATTTACCCCCCCCCATAAACAATCTACATTTATTAATTTATTCATGTACAAAAGTCGACATTTATTCATGTACACAAATCAACATTTATTCATGTTCACAAATTGACATTTATTTGGTACTTTTCTGTTATTGGGCAATGGTTCTAGGTAACGCATTAACAGTTGTGTGAGAATTCTACATAAACAGTGCAACAAACATTTCACCTACAGAATATCTACACCTTGGCTTTCACAGTGGAACATTTCATGCCCAACAGAAAGTGCAGAAAAATCTCAATACATGTGTATTGGAGGAGGGGAATAAAATAGGTGAATAGCTGCCACTTTTTGAGTGGCGATGCTTTCTTTATTCCTTACCCAAACCATAAGAGAAGAATGATGGAAAGTCATAAAAATGAAGTCTGGGAACTAGTGGCCTTATTTTGTAATTACCCCTTGATAATTAAACGTTACCTTTATACAATAAATTCAAAGAACTGAGAGCTTGCTGGCAGCTGAAAGCAGAGCAATCCATTCTTTTGCCCTGATAATGGAAACGTTATTCAAATACAGTCATGTCTTCTTCTTCTGGAACATAGTCATATGTCTCCAACCCCATAATTCTGGCCTGAATTTCTTGTGACTCCATTTCCTGAAGAACCATTGGCCCCAATATGTCATGCCTAGCAATAGAGCTCTTCTTATATGAGCACTGCTTGTCCATGTAGCCTGCTCGTAGTGTATTGGCAACACAGCTGTCAATGATTTTATCCCATGAATTCTTTACCCAAGTCATGACCTCTTGCAGGCTAGGCCTCACAAAGTTTCCATGCTGATTTCTCTCCATTCTATTTTCAATGTAGTCATTGAGTTTCATGCGCAAATGGTCCTTGAATGGCTAGTTTATTGCAATATCAAGAGTTTGGAGATAGGCAGTCATTCCTGCGAGAATCATTATTTGATCGATTCGTCTCTGTGCAAAGAAGTTCTTCATGTCTTTAGTACGGTGAGTGCTGGCTGAGTCCCAGACTAGCAGACCTCTTTTGCCACCTCGCAAAAGAAGTGACAGCATTACATCGACCCACTTCCTTATAACTGCTTGTGTACACCAGACTTTTTTGGTTTCAAGAATGTAAATGCCTGAAACATGTTCAATCTCATCTTTCTTGCCCTTACTAATGATTAGAGGTGGGGTTTTCCTTCCATCTAGATGAATTGCCAAAATACAGGTAACACATGCAGTTTCGTAACCAGTGGAGGCAATGTAGATTAACGAGGCACCCCTCTGATCAATTGTTGTTTGAGATCCTTGGTCCATGAACACTGCAGTTTCATCCATAGCAATCATGCTGGAGAGTTGGTATTTAGAAAAGTTGATGCCATCAACAAAGGACTTGAATGCAAGTGCACGTTTAATAACTTCAGCATCTTCCAGCTTGAACAGTGTTGTCGATCTTCTGAGAGACAGTTCATATCACTGAAGGAAGCCACCCAGCCAATGTGACGTTTTGAATTCCTCTGGGGATATTTCTAACTGTGGCGCCATTGCAATGGCAAATGCTTGAAAATCAGTGCTGCGCATAACCAAAGCCTTTGCTCTCCTGTTAGCAATCCATTCACAGATGATGTCTTCCAGCTCAGGAAATAATGGTTGCTGACCTGATCCACACTAGCAATTCATAGCATTTCCCTTGTCTGCCTGTTGACTGAGGTTATCATACTCTGCTTGCCATTTTCAGACCATTCATAGATCAAACTTCTTCTCTTTGTAGAAAGCCATCAGATTCTTTCCCCAGGAGTCCTCCACAATTCCTTTCTCGTATTTGACGGAATAGCTCTTTCTTTTTGCACTCATCTTGTCTGGGGGTGGTTAATTGAATTGCCTGGGGGGGTTAATTGAAGACTTACGAGACAGGAGTGGCAACACAAAATGGTGACAGTTAAGAAGACACAACCATACCCATTCATGATCAAGTGCGCACGTTTTATGTGCATTGTCTTTATTTTGACCAAAGTACACTTGCCAGTGTTTATGGGCCAAAGATCTCAACCGTCAAGTGTGAGTGAGGATTAGGGTTACAGTAAGAATCGTGCAGGACTCCCAGAGAAAGAATCCTATGACTTTCTGCAAAGAGAAAAAGTTGGGTGTCCAAGTGGTCTGAAAATGGCGAGCAGAGTAAGATAACCTCAGTCAACAGGTGTCAATAATATTATTATTTTATAATACAACACGTCCGTTGTGTGTTGTCGAAGATCTTAACTGGGGCTTATTTTTGGGGTAGGGCTTATATCATGACCACCCTGGAAAACCATGCTAGGCCTTATTCTCTGGTTAGGTCTTATTTATGGAGAAATATGGTAGCAGCAGATGATGATGCTGACCTACATCCACATGGATGCTGTCCCCTTCCAGCAGATGTTTCATCACAGACACTGCCCATTCCATTGTGTCATTCATCTGATCCATTGAGTCTGCCACATGGCAGAGGCAGTCATGCATGTCAGCCTGTGCTACATCTACAGCACTAAACATGTCCTCAGAGGGCCTAGCAGAATGTGCCTGTGCATCCATGATCACCCTAAACATACATTGAGTGGAACATAATGACACATCAGAAACAGGTAAAGGATGGACAGCAGGTCTCCTCCAAGCCGCCTTAACAATCCTTCTGCATAGCACTGTACCCACACTTTGGCTATGACCAGAGTCAACTGGCATTGAAGCCCCAGTAACCACACTACCCTGATCAAGTGTCTCACCCTCTACCTATCTAATATTTGAGGGCTCATGGAAAAGGTATGTGTAGGCATACTGATTATGCCTGATGGAAATACAGGTGATATCTGAATGTCAAGCTTAGTGCCCAGATTCAGTCTCTCCACCCAATGACTGTGCTTCTGTTTGGCCACCATCATCATGATAGGCTACCAATACTCTTACATCAGTCCTACACTTCCACTATTAAGATCAAATGTGATAATAAGCAACAAACACAGAAATGGAATTAATACTGCACTAAATATTAACACAATTTATATGATGACAAGCTAATACTGGTCCCAATATTGCAACAATACAGACACTCAATACACATACTTCACTCATACAGATACATGCATATATCTGACCAATGGTTATTAATTAGCCAAAAAAACATTTTTTTGCTTACCATGTGCAGCTGACTCCACACTTTCTATGGAGGCTAGTCCTGGAAGAAATGAAGAAAGGGAAGGATGCAAATTAAACATCACAATGGGAATAACACAGGGGATAGTGAATATACAATTTGCATACATGTCCAGTAAGATTACTTTTAAATGAAACTTGGCTGACATGTCCACCCACAGCCCATGTGCAATCAACAGCTGTGCCATATACATCTATTAAGTTATTAATAGGTACAGTAAAAATTCCCCGATGAAATATTACTCAGATTTATACATTTTACTACAGATGCAAATCTAAAACTTGCCATAGGTAAGCTTACCTGAAAGGTGCTCTTTCTGGGGCACAGTTATCCTCCCAGACACAACAGCACCAACGTCAAGTACACGTTGGTATGCAGTTTCCAATGAGATGTTTGGATCTCTGAGAGTAGACAGGAGCTCTTCATTTGTTGTCAGTGGTGGCTTGTTAGCAGGCCCTCCATCCGTAGCCGGCTGTTCATGGGCAACTGCAGCTGTTTTTGTCTGGGCTGATGAAATCATATCAGTGGCCCAATGACACACCTGATCATATGTCCTGGTGCAACCCCCAACTGCACTGACATGGTTCACTAACTGGTTCCAAATCTGTATTCTGACAACAATGTCCAAACATCCTGTCAAGCATAAAGACACCATGGTGCCTGTATGTCTGCACTATTACATCATTTTCTGAGTTACTGAAAAGGGATTTACATTGATTTGTACACTTGGTTGCAATAATCCTATGTGACATAAAACAGAGAAGGATACAACACATACATATCACCCAAGTAAAGTCTTGCTTATGCATTTGTCAACTTTAAGCACTGGAACACACATTTTAGTTATTAAAACTGAAAGTTATGTGGTTGTTCTCCTCACCCACAGACACAAACCAATGTTTGTCCAAAACATGGAATACCACTTTTGTTATGCATTATGTTTCCCACTGAAATATGATAGCTACACATTTTCAAGAGAAAAGTGCTTGAGATACACTTTTTGTTCTGGAAACAAACAAATGGTAGGAGGCTGCACCACCCTCAAAGTAACGAACAAATGAAATTTTGTACAAACCAAGGAATAGTATATAATTCAATTGGTGTATATGCCTTCCACACAATTATGAGAATGTGTACACATTGACTACACAGAAGTCAATTTATGATTGCCAGTCACCTCTCACTGTGCCCAACACTCCCCTCGAGGTGGCCCTGGGCCATCTCAGAAGCATACAACTTTAGTCACTTACATGCACACATGCACATTACATTTCTCTGTAATAACATAGAAGATTATAAAATACAATTTTACAATAACACTTGTGATGGAAGATCTGCGGTGGTGGTGCTGCGGTAGCATTGTCGCCTCACAGCAAGACGTTGTGCCATTCTATTCTCAGCTAGAGCGTCTTCTGTGTGGAGACATGCGTGAATGGGCGTACCTTCGTTGAAGGTTGTGCGTCCGGGATGGCAAACTTGGCACGTAAAAAATCTACTGCCAATCATTAGCGGACCAGAGTTCCACTGTGGCGCCCCCTAACCGGGAAAACCCAAAAGACACAAACAAACTTGTGATGGAAGTTAATAGCCTGTCTATCTGAGAAAATGTAAATGCCTGCCAAAAATGCTTAAGCCAACAGTGAACTATAAGAAACGCATAGAGATAAAAGTTTAATTTTCTACTGGATATATAAATTGCTTTGTAACATGTTAATCTAGAATGATCTTGAACAATACAAGCATCCCTTGGCAAATTTAAAAGCCTTCTCTGTAGATAAATCACATTCAAAAGAATAGCAATCTTCTGTTTTGTCCAAATACACAAGTCTCCTCACCTTCAAGTTCCTGTTTCTAGTGTAGATTCAAGTATCTGAGAATGATGATGATGCAAATGAGATGTGAACTCATTAGAATTGCTGAATACCAAATGTTTGACTTCATTTAACATATGTAAACATAGTGTAGGCTCAACATCACTGTTAGTTGCTAATTGATTGCCATAGAATGATTAGTGGGAGAGAGAAGGAAAACACAACAGCAACTCAGACTAACCTCCCTGCCATGGTTGTGTCACTCAGTGTACTCTTACAAAGTGTAGAAAAACTTTAGTGAGCATTTAAATGGAACTAAACAGCATGCATTTCTCATGTACGTTCAATACTAGATTTCCTGCCTGTGCTGTTAAACGTTTTTCACCATCATGAACTTATCAGAACTTTAAATGAAAATGGTACAAAATGCACTATCAAAGCAAATGTCTGAAATTAGAGCACAGATAAGAGAAGCATTAACACAATGCAAAGAGAAGACAGAGTTGCATTTCTGCAAAGAAAGTCATAAATGGTTGTGTGATTGCTCATTGCCCTGAATAACTAAGCAACACATTTACAACCAACTGAAAATGTACAATTGCATGCCCTATTAATGCTGTAGAGGAAATGGGAATTGCTTGTGTATGCACATGATTTGGTTTCCTGCTGCAAAGCTGTGTTTGTGGCAAGGAGAGATAACACATTCCCACTGTGTTTTCTAGTTTCAGTAGTATGATATTTCAAATCCAGAGCTGTTTAAAACTATTTCACGTGTTAAATTTTTTTTTTAAGTTTAATATTTTTGCAGCGGTGGTGGTGGTGGTGCTGCAGTAGCATTGTCGCCTCACAGTAACACGTTGCCTTGTTCGATTCTCAGCTAGAGCGTCTTCTGTGTGGAGACATATGTGAATGGGCGTACCTTCGTTGAAGGTTGTGCGTCATGGCTGGCAACTCGGTACGTAAATATCAGCTGCCAGTCATTAGCGGACCGGAGTTCTACTGTGGCAACCTCTAACCGGGAAAAGCCGAAAGACACAACAACAACAACAAAAAATATTTTTGCAGCATGCATCTTAGCACACGCATGCTGAAACTCGTCACTATTTAAAATTTAATATCAGTCTGGATGATATGGACAACATAAATTGCAGCTGTGAGTCACCTCATGGGTGTGCTGCAAACCTTGTAAAGACACTGAAGCACACAAGTCAGGAGATAGTTGGACCCTGGTTCAAGTCCCACATTATGTTTTTAAGCATAAAAATATGAAGATTTTTTTTACAAAGAAAGTATGTTTTTTCTTTGCCTATCTTGTTTACATGTTGCTCAACTGTGCGCAAATATGCCTTATGGCTGTAGACAAAAAAGATACATTGTTACTTGTTTCAAACATGCTAAGTGGCATTGCACAGTGGTCAGCACTCATAAACAACACCTGCATATTAACAACAGTTTCAGACAAAAAAGATACATTGTTACTTGGTCTGCCTTCCTGTGCCCAAACATGATTAGCAGCATTGTGCAGCAGTAAGCACTCTGGACAGTAATGAGTGTAAAAAATAAACTTGCTCCCTAGCTTCCCCTGTGGCAACAGGTGTATGTTCAAGTCCAAAGTATAGGTGAGGCAAGGCTCTAATCCAGCACATTCCAACTTTTATTAATGCTGCTCCACTTAATTTTAGATAAAAATTCACAATGTAAAGATAATTGTACATGACATTAAGTATGTATAGCAGTTGATATCATGTGAATTATATGTGTGACTGGATGTATCCTGACAATTACGTTTCTTCAAATTAAACATTTCTTTTCTGCCCTGGGATAGTCATCATCTAGTTGCCCATCTTGGGTTATGGTTATCTGTTGAGTGAAAGCTAGACGTAAAACCAATCAACCTGCAAAACATGAACTGAGACTTGCTACACTTAATGTAAGTTCGCTGACAGGATGCAACTTGAAGTGGATGATATGATGATACTGAGGAGGCTGGACATCCTATGTATTCAAGACCCAAGATGGAAGGATAGTGCAGTGAAGCCACATGGCTTGGGATCCAGAGTCTACTACTCAGGTGGAGGACAGGCTAGAAATGGTGTGGGAATTGTGGTGAGTGAGAAGCTTCAGAAGGCAGTGAGGGATATCATCAGAATTAGTGACAGACTCATGGCAATCAGATTCATAGGTTCATAGGTTCATAGGTTCATACTAGGCTATCTGCCCTGGGGCAATTATAAGCCTAGCCTGATTCTGTATGGCTTACGCCACCCCTTGATTTGAGTATACTGTGCCCTTTTTAAGGTTTAGTTTACTGTGCCTCTGTCTAATAGTGACACGGGAGTAATCCCTGGGACAAACCTATGATCCCCCATCCACCTATCGAGATTCTTCTTGAAGAGATTCAGTGAGGTGCTCTGCCTCACATGAACTGGAATTCTATTCCAGAGCGAAGGGAGCCTCTGGGTTATGAACCTGTCCCTCCAGCAAGTTCTATTTATTACTGTGCTGAGGTACAAGTCCCTCGAGCATGTGGCTCTAAGGGATTTAGATTTACTGAGGTGGAGCATGTCCATTAATTCTGGATTTGACATAGCTTTGTATGTCAGGCATAGATCGCCTCAAAGTAGGCGGTATGCAATTGAGTAGAGCTGGAGTTTTTTTAACCGAGCAGCATATGGCATCTGTTTGAGACCCTTGATCCTCTTGGTGAGATACTTTTGGGGTCTTTCTAATTGCTGCAGGTGTCGGGTAAGGTACATCCCAAAAGGGGCATTGTATTCTATGATGGGCCTGATGAGGGATGAATAAAGGATCACGATTACCTATCTTGATCTAGATGTGAAACCCTTTGTGATGAGGTGGGCTATGTAGAAGGTCTTTCTAACCACTTTGGCAATGTGGTTTTCAAAGGAGAGATTGCTATCAACTTGGGTCCCAGGTCCCTAATAACTTTCTCTGTACTTAATGGGTTTCCGCCTATGTGGTAATTTGTGGGCACATTGTTTTTGCCAAAGGGTATGACTATACATTTTTTGGCATTTAGCTTTAAACCATGGCACTGGCACCAGTTATCTGACTCTGTGAGACCTTTTTGAAGGATGTTTGTGTCAGCTGGAGAGTCAATTATGGCGCCCAGTTTGCAGTCGTCTGCGAACTTGGTGAGCCATAGTCCTCCCACGTTTGCCTGTACCTCGGAAAAGTATATACTGAACAAGAGTGGTCCCAGGACAGAACCCCGTGGGATGATACTTGTGACCGGTTTCGAGTCTGACATGGCTCCAGCAACTCTCACTCTGTGGTTTCTGTCTTTGAGCCAGTTTGCATAAAGATCAACTGGAAAAAAACTAAGGGTAATGCTGCTCAATGCCAGAAGTCTAAATCTCAAGATGCAGGCACTTGATGCACTCCTCAGCATGGAGAACATCGACGTCTGTGCAGTAACTGAAACCTGGTTCAAGGCTCCTGAGAGCACCCCAGTGCTACCAGGCTATACCTCATATCATGCTTTTCGGCCCCAAAACCCGGGCCGAACCACAAAGGGAGGGGGAGTGTCCATATTCATCAAGGACACCCACACCTCCAGGTTAGTGGCAACACATGAAGCATCAGAGACCATACAGGTGTGCAACTAACCATAGGCAAAACTGCTATACAACTGGTAGCATGTTACAGACCACCCTCCCAATCTCAAGAACCCCACTCAGCCTTCCTGAAGACATTGGAGGATATGAATGTATCACAAAATACCATCATACTGGGAGACTTCAACTACCCAAACATAGATTGGGTACATTATTCTAGCCCTAATACCCTGGCCCAAAGGTTCCTGGAATTCATAAATTCAAATGCACTGGAACAACTAGTCACCTCTCCCACTAGGGGAGATAATATACTAGACCTGATCATCACAAACATGGGGACAAAATGCTCCACACCGGAAGTATACCCCTCACTAGTGAGATCTGACCACAAACTAATCACCCTGGATATACATATCCCACCTCCACCCCAGCACAAAAGACCACAGTGAAAAACTTCTCAAAAGCAGACTTCACTCTTCTTAAGACTGAGATGGTATCCTTTAAGCCCACTGTGCCAGTGGATACCACATCCCACAATGCCGAATCCTTCACAAATGCTTTCTATGGACATCTCCAAGAATGCATGGATCATGCAATCCCAAACAAATCCAAGTCCCTCTCCACCAAAGGTAAGCTTCCTGTCTGGTGGACCTCAGCCATAAACAAATTGTATAACAAAAGAAGGATGCTACTGCACGTCAGAGCAAAATCCCATGAAGGGAAGACATCTCTGATCAACATTAGCAGAAAACTACGTTCTCTCATAAAAACATCCAAGGCCAACTTTGAGAGAAAAATCGCTAAGGACACTAAAGATAACAACAAAGCCTTCTTCAGTGATGTTAGAAACCTGGGCGGAAACACTCAGATATGCTCAGAGTTGGTTCACAACAACAAAAAATACACTGAACCCACAGATATTGCCAACATTCTGGCTGACAGGTTCAGTGCAAATTTCTCCCCTCCTTCACCCCCAAAAGAAGAAATACTTATCCCAGCTGAATGTAATATCCCTGTCATCTCAGATGTCCAAGTGAGAACCGCCCTAAACAAAGCAAAAAACACAGCATCAATGGGACCTGACGGTATCCCGGGTTGCGTGTTACGTGAACTCCAAGAGGAGCTAAACCCACACATAAAAATGCTATTTAACCTTAGCCTTACTTCGGGATATGTACCTGAACACTGGCATACAGCAACAGTGGTCCCACTCCACAAGTGGGGTGCCTCTACAGACCCTGGAAACTACAGCCCCATAAGCTTAACCAGCCTGGTCTGCAAAGCTATGGAAAGAATCATTATGGAACTCATAAACAGAGACATAGGGGACCTACAGACACTTGACCCCACCCAGTTCGGCTTTGTAAAGGGCAGATTCTGCCTTTTAAACCTGGTTGACTTTTTCGAAACAGTCACTAGAGCCATTGATGAGGGCAAAGCAGTCCATACAGCATACCTGGACTTGGCTAAGGCCTTCGACACAATACCCCACTCAGGCATCATAGATAAGCTCAACAGCTTAAAAGTAAACCCTTATGTCACTAGATGGGTTGCAAACTGGCTAAAGGACAGAACCCATAAAGTTAAAATCGCTGGAGCAATGTCAGACTCAAAGCCAGTCACAAGTGGTGTCCCACAGGGATCTGTCCTGGGACCCCTCTTGTTCAGCATTTATTTCTCAGATGTTAAAGCAAACATGGGAGGGCTGTGGCTGACAAAGTTCGCAGATGACTGCAAACTAGGCGCCATAGTCGATACACCAGCAGACACACACATCCTACAAAAAGGCCTCACAGAAACGGACAACTGGTGCCGGAGTCACGGCCTTAAACTAAATGCCAAAAAATGTATAGTCATCCCTTTGGGAAAAACAAAGTACCCACAAATTATCACATAGACAGCAACCCACTGAGTACGGAAAAAGTAATCAGAGACCTAGGGACCCAAGTCGACAGCGACCTCTCATATGACACCCACGTTGCCAAAGTGGTTAGAAAAACATTCTACCTTGCACACCTCATCATGAAGGGATTCACATCCAGATCCAAGGATGTCATTGTACCCCTATATTCCTCCCTCATCAGACCCATGATTGAGTACAATGTCCCATTTGGTATGTACCTCACCCGCATTTGCAACAGCTGGAGAGACCACAAAAGTACCTCACCAAGAGGATCAAGGGTCTCCAACATATGTCTTATTCTGCCAGACTAAAGAAACTTCAGCTCTATTCAGTAGCATACCGCCTGCTCAGAGGTGATCTCTGCCTGACGTACAAGGCCATGTCCAATCAGGATCTGATGGACATGCTCCACCTCAAAAAATCCAAATCCATCAGGACCACGAGAGCTAAAGACTCAAACCTCGGCACAAGTATGAATAGGACATGCTGGAGGGATAGATTCATAAGCCAGAGGCTTCCCATGCTTTGGAACAAGACCCCAGTTTGTATTAGGCAGAGCCCCTCACTGAGTCTCTTCAAGAGAAATCTTGATGAGTGGATGGGAGATCGTAAGTTTACCCCAGGGGTCACATCTGTGTCACTGCTAGACAGGGCACAGTAAACTAATTCTATTATGTAAGGGGACCTTCATTGTGTCGCTACTAGACAGAGGCACAGTATTCTAAATTTATTCTGTACATTTTTTGTACCATTTCATGGGTTGGCAAAAGCCACATCACTATGGCTAGGCTTACAAATGCCCCAGGGCAGATAGCCTAGTACTATACTATGAAACTATGAAACTATGAGATAGGGCAGTATTCACAATCTCAGCTTATGCCACACAGTAGGGCTGTGATTGTGAGGAAAAGATTGCATTTAGACAGCAGTTGTGGGATAAAACAGGACAAGATGAATCAGTATTGATAATGGGTGATTTGAATGTGCACATTGGGACAGACAGAAAAGGATATGATGACTGACTGGATCCAAGTGGGAGGGCAACAGGAATACAGAAGGAGAGGTCATTCTAGACTTCTGTCTGGCAAATGGCTTGATAGTAGCCAACACAACACATGGTTCAGAAAGAAAAACACTCACAAGATCACATACAAGAGTGGCCAACATTCAATTCAGGTAGACTTCCTCCTAGTAAGGAAAGGGCACTGAAGTAGAATCAATGAGTGCAAAGTCACCCCCAGTGAAACAGTCAGCCCACACCATAAACCATTTGTTAACACAATCCAATGCGAGCAGTGGTCAGAGATGGCTATAAGATAAACAGAACCCAAGCTGAAGAACTTGAAGTTGACCAGAGAGATAATACAACAGTTCAAGGGATTACTCAGGGCTCTAGCACCCCAAGAAGAGGAGGAAATAGGTGGAGTTGAAGAAGAATGGCATCTCCTCAAAACAACATGTGTAAGGACTGCAGAAATTATATGTGGCTGAACCAGGGATACAAATAAAGTACATAAGGAAAGCTGGTGTTGGAATGCAGAAACCCAGGAAGTCATCAAAAGAAAGAGTGCAGGAAATACTGGGAGATAGAAAAGACTGACCAGGCTAGGAAGAAATACTGGTTGGCTAAAGTAAAAGCTAAGAAAGGAGTTGCAGTAGTAAAGAACAGGGCATTAGAGGCACTCTACCAGCTTCTGGAAAGTGATTTGTTAGGTGACACAAAGAATCTGTATCAGGTTGCAAGGCAAAGACAGAAAGATATAGTCAGACACCCTGCATAAGGGATGGCAGCAACAACCTGCTCACCAGTCCACAGTACACCAAAGGCATATGGAAGGAGTATTTCCAGCAATTTCTGAACGAAGAAAACCCTAGAGAAGCTGTACTGCCCCAGAAATAGCCTATGATGAGAGAAAAAAGAGGAGCCCCCCCTAGAAGAAGTAAGAACAACACTAAGGAAAATGAAGTCAGGGAAAGCAGCAGGTTCAGATGAGGTCACAGCAGATATGGTAAAGATGCTGTGTGAGATAGGGGAGAAATGGCTTCTGAGGGTACTCATAGCACTGTGGAGAGAATGGCATATCCCAGATTACTGGAAAATAAACATACTCATGCCAGTGTAGAAGAGCAAATGGGACATCCTCAAATGTGGACAGTACAGAGGCATCTAACTCACACTGCATGAAAGTTCTAGAAATGATGATTTATAAATGGATACACAGAGTAGTAGAATGTAAGATGGGAGATAAGCAGTTCGGATTCAGATCAGGATGCAGCACAACTGACCAGATGTTTCCAGTGAGGCAGATAGCTGAGAAAAAAGCTAGAGATGAGGAAAGAATCCCACTGGACATTTCTAGACTTGGAGAAAGCATATGACAAGGTCTAAGGAAAGCTGATTTGGGAAATACTGCTGTGGTTTGAAGTCTCAGAAGCATTGGTAGAATTAGTGCAGGCTATGTACAAGGACCCAATAACTTAAGCACGAACAGTGTTTGGTCTCACAGAGGGGTTCCCAGTGGTAGTTGGCATGCACCAGGGTTCAGCTCTGTGCCCACTGCTGTTTATACTGGTGAGGGACTACATTAGCAAACAAGTTGGAGGGGACAAAGCAACAAAGTTTCTATATGCAGATAGTGTGGCATTACAGGCAGACTTTAAGCAAGAACTTCTGCAAAGGATAGGGTAATGGAATCCAAATTAAGGCACATGGGATGAAACTAAGCACAGATAAGACAGTGATAATGGCAGCAAACTGGAAAATCAAAAGAAGCTGAGAATTGAGAAAGAAGGGAAGATAGTGGAACAGGTAAATAGCTTCAAGTATCTGGAAGGGGTGGTTGAAGAGAAGAATGAAGAGGAAAAAGCTAGAATCAGAGGAGCTGCCACCAACTGGCATAGAGGGTCAGGTGAAGTCTATGACAGAAGAATGCCAAACAAGTTGAAAAGTAAGGTGCACAAAATGGTGGTACAACCAGTACTACTGTATGAAACAGAAACCTGGGCAGTAAAAACAATACAGATGAGGAAGCTAGATGTGATAGAAATTAAGTGCATGAGAAGGATGATAGGATGTGCACTGTGGGACAAATGAAGAAATGAAGACATAAGAGCAGAAGCTAAAGTAGCTCCAATTGCAGAAAAGATCAAGCAGAACAGTTTGTGGTGGTTTGGACATTTACAGAAAAGCAGAAGACAATCTGGTGAAGAATATTTATGATAGATGTGATGCCCGTGCACTGGCCCAGCAATCAAGGAGCCTCAATCCTTACCACTAACACCAGTGAGGGGCATACATATAGAGAAAGGATAATAAATACACACACAGTAAAGTACAATTTCCCTTAAGAGCACACAGAGCTCACAGTCAGTCTGGGGCTGGTTTCTCCCTTTCTCTCCAGGTCCCCAATAAGACTCCGCACTGGCACAGCTATAGGGTCTAGATCTCAGCCTAATGGGCAAGCTAAAACCTCCAGCACCCTCTATGTCCAACCAGTGCTTCGTGTCCCTACCCAAGTAGCTGACACACACACACTTTGACATAAGAGCTTATACAACCACACAGACACTCATGGAGAAGGCTGGCACAGGTTCTCCAGCTG
This sequence comes from Protopterus annectens, assembly GCF_019279795.1. Taxonomy (NCBI): domain Eukaryota; kingdom Metazoa; phylum Chordata; order Ceratodontiformes; family Protopteridae; genus Protopterus; species Protopterus annectens. The sequence continues at coordinate 797,984,771 of NC_056732.1, read as the reverse complement.
TGCCTCTTTTACCAAGACTATATGGTAGAAATCACTGCCACCACCCAGCTAATATTTATCAGCTACTCAAATGCCCTTATGAAAGAGTGTCCAATTATACTGTAATATTATTATCCAAATGGTAATTGCAATCAAGCAGTCAAGACTTATTTGCAGTGACTTGGTACAGTATCACTATATACATGCAATGTACTCTTAGAGCTTAAATTATCTCTACACAAAACAGCCACAGTTGAAAGGTTTACAAATATTTAAAAATAAATTAAAAAAAAAAACACAAGGCAACACTTCTTACCACACAGTGCTAGTCAAGAGTTCAGAGATCACAGAGAAATACTTAAAATAATACAGTAGAAAAGTTCTGACATGACAGAAAAACAAACTAGTCTAATCTTCCTGTTTCCTAGCTATATCTAAGAGAAAACACAGTTCTGAAATCCTACTTACATATAGACACAGGCAGAGTGGTGAGTTGGATGTTCTTAAGACAAATGCTCACATGCTCTCATTCTTTCTGTCCTTAAATTGATAACACAGTACCACTGATTAATTTCAGATTACATCATTTCTTTCTGGTTCACAGGCTAACAGACTCGTAGAGGTTAATAGCCTTTGATCTTGCAGCTGTTCCGGAAGCAGAGCAATAAAAGAAATTATATATGCAAATTCTATCCATTAACTTTGGCCTCAAAACAATAGGCAGAATACCTTTATCTAGACATCTCGGCTCCGAGTTTTGACATCAAAGAATTTACTTATCAACTTTGTTACAGCAGAGTGCACTGTTGTTACATTTTTGCAGTTCCCCATTTAAAACCATTTTTCCCATTTAAGAGAGCAAGCCTGTGGCTTATATTAATATTTACAAATTACAGAATTATCTGCAAAATTTTATCTGGCTAGGCTGGCAGCCTTCACCTATCTTCACAATAGAAAGGAAGAAGGTAAGAGGAAACAAGAATGTCCAGCAAAGAAGTGGATGGATTATGTGAAAGATCTGCTATAGTCAGGCATGAGTGTCAGAGAAGGCAGGAGTGTGGCAATGAATCGAGAGAGATGGCAACAGTTAACACAGTACCCCAACCCCATATAGAAAATGGGATAAAGGGGGCTGATGATGATGATGATGATCTTCACAATTCACATAACATAAGTAACACAAGTATAGCTAAAAAACAGAATGCATTGTGTGGTCTGACCCAGAAGTCAGAAATCCTTCCTGAAAGTAATACAAGTATATGCATTTCCAGTATATTGTCACACATTACTACTGCATCACACATGACAATGCATAAACCTGGACTTTGCCGGATCGCACACCTACACGGTTAAATGAAGTGTAGCACCACTCACTCTTTAATGTGGCTATATAATTACTGAACATGTCTGACAAAGGCTTCTTCTGTGGCAGTGAAGAAAAAACACCTGTGGGGAAGAATGTGTACTCTATATTTTTGGAATCCTACACTGTACAAATTACTTTTATCAGTGTGTAAGGCCTCACAAAATATGTATCAAGCCATACAATTTATACCCCAAAATGCATGTCTCATAAGTCAAGTTATTTAACAGGTATACTAGCAGTCAAGCCATAAAATAATTCAAGATGTCACATCACCCTTCCTATTTCATAACCTATCCTTCTCTCTGTTTGGTAGTGTTGCTCTGCATGCAACATCATGTAAATGCGGTTGGCTTAGTTGTGCGGGTTTGCGCACTGACCATTAAATGTGAAATCACAATTTGGTGGGAAAATACTTTAAATGTTGTTGGATGACCTCTGCAGACATGGCAGGAGCTGGCAAGGATGGTGCCCAATGCAGGGCTCAAAGATGAGGTGTAGAAGATTGAAGAATATTTATTTCACTCCTCATAAAGTGCCACAGCTGTAGGCTTTTGCAGGAGTAGTACACCAGGTCTCAGTATAGATAAGAGGCTTGGAACAGCATATCTAACACTGTCTTCAGTGTGACTGGCATTCCACGCACTGTGGATCAATGCAGGTATCATGATAATGACTTGAAATGGCACAGGCAGGAACAGCTCAACTAGTGGCAGGATGAGCTTAGGAATGCTGGCATCCTACAGCTGTGTAAGTATACAGATAAAGACACTTTAACTGATATAGAAAGCTGGGGATAGCCAAGACTGGTATGCATAATGTTTCTCTCTTTTTCTCTCCTTATTTATTTTTCAGCTGCTCAGGAGATTTCAGCAAACATGGGGCCCATGCTGAATGCTTAGGAAAACTCACAGAAGCAAGAGACATGAATGCAGCACAAATTTTCATTATTTTGTTACAATTATTGCTCTTTCATGCATTATCAGCAAATTAAGCATGTGTATCTTAATTGTAAAAAGCAAATATGCATGTTTTATTTTGTATTTCAAGGTAATTATAGGAATCAAGTGTAATTCTGTATTCACATGTTGTGGGTTGAAATCCCACAAGTAAAAAATACATACTAATAAAAAAACAGTATTAAATATTAATTTCAACAACATTGGTATAAATGCCATGTTGTTAACTTAATCTCCATTATTTTTAAAGTGTATGTGCAATATATGCATATTGCAAGGATTATTTGGAAAAATTCTTACTGCTTTTTTGTATTTTTGAAAATACAGTTTATGTAAAAGTAAAACTATATTTTTATTATACTAAATTATTGTATGTGACATATAACAGCTCCAAGTATCTTTTTTATTCCTATTTTCTTTTACCCCACCCCTTATCTCTCCTTTTTTATTTTTTCATGTGTGATTACACCATTCTGATGTCATAATTTTCTGACAACCAACAAATTGATTTCCAATACAGGAAGGTATGCCCATCACTGTGGCTCGGCCTTCCATCCCTCCAACTGCCACACCAACATCCAGCACATCTGGGCACAGCCTGGTAGTATTGCCTCTGTAGCCCCTGCACTATCTGGGCCCACAACATCAGGTAACAGTACCCTGACAGCTGGTGCAGAGGTAGCCTTCGGGAGTATTGGTGGAGGTGGAGATTTTGTCACCTGCCAGGAGCTGACAGGCATGGTGTATGAGGTATTAGAAAGTACCATTGATGCATGACTCAGACGTCTGGAGAAATGTCATTTTGTGACTGTCTGCATTTGTGTCAGTAACTGTTCTGCATGAACCATATCCAACTCATTTCTAATGTATCCATATATGGCATTAGGGCCCTCACAGACAGTTAATATGTACAGATAATATATATAGTTGAAGTTAATAACACTGCAGCATAAGCTGTTAGCATGTAAAATGTTAGCAAACGATATGTTACAACATTAATATATATTATATATCTTATGTGCTATAACATTACTGTAGCTTTTGTCTTGCCAATTCTTCACTTCTGAGAAAAGAAAGTACATTATATTGAGTAGATTTCTCAGATATTAACTTAAGAAAATAAAAATAAATAGAAAGTTATTTGTATTGTTTGAACCAGGGTCTACTGAGGTGCATTAGCTGTGGGCCATTTTACAACATTCCTGAGGCTCTAAGACCAATCTAAGTGCTTTTGCATTTATTTTCATTTATGTCATTGCATTTCCACTTGCCTATCATTTTTATCTGTGCCTTATAATTAATTTATCACATTTTCACAGTTTTAATGCTATTTACGGATTAACTGCATTTATTTACTGTTTAACTATATTTAATTGCTATTTACTGCAATGTATTACTGTTAACTGTATTTTATTGCATTTCATTACTATTTAACTGTATTTTTTCATACTATGAGTTTGTTTTTGTCTGTAAGTGGTTAGTCTGTGCTTTTCTGTGAGTTTTACTTTGTTCTTAACCCTCGCCTCACAGTAAGACGTTGTCCTGTTCGATTCTCAGCTAGAGCGTCTTCTGTGTGGAGACATGCATGAATGGGCGTACCTTCGTTGAAGGTTGTGCGTCAGGGCCAGCAACTCAACACGTAAAAATCTACTGCCAATCATTAGCAGACCAGAGTTCCACTGTGGCAACGCCTAACCGGGAAAAGCCGAAAGACACAACAACAAAAAAAGTCTGTATACAGGTTTGCAGCATCCAGAGCTGTTTGTTTTTGCCTTCTGAGTTTCTGGCAGCCATCTTGTGTTTAACTTCTGTGTTTCTAGGAGCCATCTTGTGTTGGTAGGGGCCTCTGTTTTCTCCTAGTGAGAGCAGTAGGGCTAACTGGACCTTGTCTGGCACAAGCTGATTGGTAAAGAGAGCAGGGGCTAACAGGATTGGCTAGATGTCTGTGTTAATAGAATCATCAATTTTTTGTGGAATTTAAACCCTGTGTTTGAGCAGGTTTGGGCTTGTTTGTGCATCATGCACTGGAGTTGCACTGTTTTTAACCCAATGAGAGGTATTCCAGCTAAAAATTTTCCCTTAGTAGCACTTGTGTGAACACCTAGTAATAGTCATCTTAGTCCTTCCACCCTTTATCCCTTAGCTCTCTCTGGCCTCTCTCCCTCAGATTCTGACAACTATGGATGGACAATTTCCTATGGTTTCTCCTGCCAGTCTGGTTTATATGGGCATCCTGAGACAGTGTAGCAACTATCTCATGTATACAGACAACCCTCTACTACTACCACCTAGGAACACAATTTGTGAGAGATGCAGTTACATTAAGAACCTAGAGTCTATGCTCGCTCCCTCACAATTCAGTATATCTGGTACTGAGAAGGTTGTGAACACAAACACCAAACCACAAACACCACCCACACCTACACAACATACATCCACATATGTGGAGGCCCTCAACAAAAACATACCCAAACAAAAGAGACCTCCAAGCTAAAAACACACAGAAATGCAGCAGCCCACCACACAACACATCACACATAGTGCACACACCTGTGTCTCATAGCAACTATGGCCTAATTATAAACTCACATATTAGTCATAGGGGACTCCATTGTGAGTCACACAGATGTGTCCCTCACCATGCTGGATAAGGAAAAAATCAGTTAGTTGTTTGTCATGTGCTAGAATCTGCCATACCACACATGCACTCAAGTTTCTCAACAGCAGGTACTGTTATGACTCTGTCATAGTCCATGTTGGCATGAATGACTTGAGACACACCTCCCTGGACTATATCAGGAGAGACATCATCATGTTCACTGAATATGTGTCTCGGGCAGGTATGTCCCTAGCCTTAAGCAACAGCCTACAGTCACCCTGAATGATGCATCAATAGAAACAGAAAATGATTGGCTTTAACAACTGGCTTAGTTTCTGGTGTCATTCCAAGGGGATCCAGTACCTGACAGCCTGGGAATACATGATCGACAGGCCACAATGCTTTGCCAGAGATGGCCTGCTTTTGTCTCCATTGGGCTTCAAGCTTCTGGCAAAGGCTCTTGCCTCCCCCATTGTGCCTTTTTTAGGCAACACATGAGGTCAAAACTACCAACATGAAAATCTTATCAAAATGCAAATTAAAGGTTAGGGTCTAAATGCTAGGAGTCCAAACATGAAACTGGACTCATTGCAAGCATTCTTAACCTGCTAGATGCTGACATTTGTGCAGTCACAGAAACCTGGTTCAAAGCTCCTGGAGAGCACCCCAGCCAGACCAGGTTACTCATCCTATCATACATTCAGATCCCAAACCATGGGCAGCAAAGCAAAAAGAGGTGGAGCTTCAATATATATTAAAGACAGACACACGTCTAGACAGCTCAAACGGTATGACACACAGAAGACACTCTAGGTGCAATTAACCATTGACAAAACCCCTATTCAAATCATAGCTAGCTACATGCCCCCAGCTTTTACTTGAAGATGCCCACTCCACCTATTTGGACTGCTTCAAATCTATCAGGATTAAACCTTTTACCCTGATCCCGGGCAACTTTAACTATCCATCCGTAGACTGGAAGAATTACTCATGCCAAAACACAAATGCCAAGAGATTCCTTGATTTTGTCAATGTAAATGCCTTGGACTAGCTGGTCAACACTCCTACAAGAGATGGTAATATCTTGGACTTGGTATTAGCCAACATGAGTAACCACTACAACATCCTTACAGTGTCATCCTCCCTGGTAAGATCCGACCACAAAGCAGTCACTTTTAAGGTTGCCACCTGTCCCATTGTCAGCGGGACACTCACGGGTTGAGCTGCCTCATCCTGTTGCCTGCTGTGCAAAGTAGTGGGACTTGAAAAGTCCCATTTTTTAATCGCACTTAATTGCCGTGGAAAAGCCGCAATTACTTCTGGCTTTTCCACGGCCATTCAGTTACATCAGCAACACAGACTTGCAGGCAAAGCTGCTGTCTGTTAGGTCTGGGTGCTTTAATTCATGCAGCAATTGGCTGCAATTCATGAAAGGGGTGGGGATTGGGGCAGGAAGAGCCCTGCAAAGATCGCGGCTGTAGGAGCACTTTGTTTTAAGTGCTTCTACAGCCGCAAAAAAAAAACAACAGAGATTTTCTCTTTCTAATGAGCCATCCATCCATCCATCCTTCCATCCATCCATCCATCCATCCATCCATGCATCCATCCATCCATCCATCCATCCATCCATCCATCCATCCATCCATCCATCCATCCATCCATCCATCCATCCATCCATCCAGCCATCCATTCATCCAGTGAGCCAACCATTCATTCATGCAGCCAGACATCCATTCATTCATGCAGCCAGCCATCCATTCATTCATGTAGCCAGCCATCCATTCATGCAGCCAGCCATCCATCCATCCATTCATGCAGCCAGCCATCCATCCCTCCTTTCATGTAGTCAGCCATCCATTCATGCAGCCAGCCTATCATCCAGCCAGGCATCCATTAATTCAGCCATCCATCCAGTCATTCATCCATCCATCCAGCTGCTACTCCCACCAACCAGCTAGCCACTCCAGCAACCAGCCAGCTAGCCACTCCAGCAGCCAGCCAGCTAGCCACTCCAGCAACCAGCCAACCAGCCACTCCAGCAGCCAGCTAGCTAGCCACTCCAGCAGCCATCTGTCATACTCATAACAAGATCTCCTTCACCGCTCCTCTGGTGATGTCATGATAAAGGGTGGCCAGTGTCATATTGGCCACACCCCCATGTCCCACTTTGGCCTGTTTAAAAGGTGGCAACCCTAGTCACTTTTGAAGTCATCATCTGCCCTGAACCCCTCTTGTTGGGGTCAAACATAAAAACTTCTTCAAAGCTAATTACAGCCTCCTAAGGGAAGGTATAAACAGCTTCACAGCCCCCTCTGTAGGAACTGGCACAAATGTCCAAACCTACACCAAAGTACTATTTATGCATTTATATAGCTGCATGGAAACAGTAATACCTCCAAAAGGAAGAGTAAACCTGTCTAATGGACATCTGCAATAAATAAACTCTATAATAAAAGAAAAAAAATGCTGTCCAGGACTGAGAAGGAGCAATTGCCTAACGGGAAGCAATCTCTCCTAAGTTGGAACAAGCAAATAAGAGCATAGTGAAATCCTCCAAAACAAACTTTGAGTCCAAACTGGCCACATCTACGAAAGACAATCATAAGGCCTTCTTCACATAAATCCACAATCTCAAAGGAAGCACTCAGATCTGCTCAGAACTGGTGGTCAAGAGCACCACATACACAAACACCATGAAGATATAGCCAACCTGCTGGCATATAGGTTTAGTGAAAAATTCACCCCTTTGTCCCCCTTCAGTAAATCAGGACATCCCCAGAAACTGCCCCAGTCCCCTTATCTCTAGGGAAAACATCATCACTGCCCTCTCAAAGGCAAAAGATACAGCCTCCATGGGACCCGATAACATCCCAGGCTGCACCATACATGAACTCAGACAGTAACTTGCAGCACCATTAGGCACAATATTCAACCAAAGCCTAAGTACTGGTTTCATCCAGGCCAAGTGGAGGCCAGCCTCTGTCATACCATTGCACAAAAGTGGAGCGTCCACAGATCCAGAAAATTATAAACTCATCAGCCTAACTAGCCTAATCTACAAGGCCATGGAACATATTATCATGGAACTCATTAACAAGGACATTGGCAACCTCCAAACACTCAATCCCACTCAGTTTGGTTTCATTAAGGGGAGGTCATGCCTGTTAAATTTGGTTGACTTCTTTGAGGCAGTCACCAAAACCATGGACAAGGGGAAGATGGTGCACAACACCTACCTTGACCTGGCCCAACCCTTTGATACCATTCCCCACTCTGGTATAATAGATAAACTTTCTCAACTAGGCATCAATCTGTATGTTACCAGGTGGGTAGCAAACTGTCTCACTGATAGACACCAACTATTCAAAATAGGGAAGCCACCTCAAGCAGTAGACCTGTAATGAGTGGTGAACCACAGGTATCAGAGTTGGGGCCTCTGTTGTTTGGGATATATTTTTCTGAGGTGCAGGTCGAAACCAGTCTGCTATGGCTGATGATGTTTGCAGATGACTGCAAGCTGGACACTGTCAGCAATTTCCCTAGTGATGTGAACATCCTCCAAAAGTGTCTCAACCAAACAAATGACTGGTACCAGAAATATGGCCTCAAACTGAATGCAAAAAAAATCATCATCATCCCGTTTGGGGAAAGTGACATCCCCATAAATGATAATATTATCACCAAGGTCCTAAGCATGCAATCACTCATGAGGGACTTGGGCATCCAGGTTGATAGCAAACTGACTTTTGACCACCATATTGCCTTCATTGTACGGAAAGCTTTCTATATGACCCACCTTATTAGGAAGGGTATCTCATCCAGGGACAAGTAGATCATAACATCTCTGTATTCTTCCCTTATAATACTCATTATTGAGTACAATGCCTCTTTTGCCATATACCTCACAAAGCACATGCAGCAGCTGGAAATACCACAGAGGTTTCTCACCAGGAGAATCCAGAGTCTCAGACATCTACACTACACAGATAGGCTAAAATCCCTGTCCCTCTAATTAGTCTCATACAAACTCCTCAAATGTGACCTCTATCTGGCATACAAAGCAATCTCAGACCCTGCCTTGATGGGACTGGTGCATATCCACAGGTCAAGCTCCACTCGAATAACCTGCATGCGTGACCTCATCTTCATCTGTGACATCAACAGGACATGTTGGTGGGACAGATTTGTGTCCCAGAGACTCCCCCTTCTGTGGAATAGACTCCCTCTCCATGTCAAACAGAATACCTCATTAACCCTTTTTAAGCAGAACCTGGATTACTGGATGGAAAAGAGAAAATACATTCCTGGGATTCCCCCTATATCCCTGCTGGACAGGGTCATGGTGTGCTGACTTTTAGGAACATGGGCTAAATTCTTGGCTTGGCTTGTAAGGGCCTCAAGGTCAATAGCCTAGTAACTTGCTATGAACCTATTCTTTCACAGACATCAGTGATGAACTTGGACCTAGATTTTCTTCAGCACAGCTCAAGGTGGGAAAATTGTAGCATTCTGAAGAAATGGAACATTATTTTGTTGTCAAGCTTTCTCAGTGTGGCTGTTGTTTCATAAATTACCTGTGAAAGGAAGGTGTTACACAGGAACAAGGAAAACAAAATAACCAGCACTTTAACACATCCAAATAGCACATTACTTTGATCTGACATTCATTTAACTCAGCAATGCTCATACTAAGTGATCCATCTATCCATCTTCAACACCTTTTTACCATTTTGCAGATGGGGTTGGGGTGTCACTTGGTGTTGTTGAATCAATAAAATAAAGTTCTTAACTTATATAGCTGTAAAATTACCAATCCTGTTGTTTATAATATAATGACATATTCCTACAGAAAGTATCTGTTTAATATTTAGAAAACTACTCATAGGTTTCGTTAAATTAAATATATTAAGTCTTTCACTGTAAATATAGAAAACAGTAAAACTACCCCTTTATATTCCTCATCATGAAAACTGCTTTAGCTTAAAATATAAATACATACTTACATATGTTTTGAGGTTTAAAGATCAGTACAAACCATTTAATTAAAATGCAAGTCTATTGTTTCAGGAAATAATAGTCCAGCAATCAGTGAATAAGAGTCATTTGTCTTTATGCTTTTAGATGTAGAAGCAGTTTTCCAAGAATTCAGCTCACTCTCTCTCTTCAAAGATATACTTACTGTTCCACTCCATTTCTTCAGTATTAAGGATTTTATGGCTGTTAACAAAAGAGGCTGCCTCCTCCTGTGTGCAAAATAATTTGGCTTCTTTAAAAAGGAATAATTTCATCTTTGCAGGAACACTAAAGTGGCTTTAATATTGACTTTTTAAGTTCCTTCATTAGGGGTAAGCAGGATTTTCTTTTACTCATTACTTTACTGGAACAGTCATTGTCAAATCTAACTACATGTTCACCTATTTTTAATAGGTGGGCTGGATCATGCTGTATTTAATATTTGATGTTTTTTTCTAAGCTAGACATGAACTTAACTATAACTGAGTGTGGTGGTGAGTTCTCCTTTCTAGAAGGTGTTCTCTGGGATCTCTGCGCCCTTTTAATTCCAAAGATAAAGTTTCAGGGAGATTTAATGTTTTATGTACCCAGTCTATTTTGTAAATCATTGAGGTTTTTCTATGAGCCAGCTATTTTGTTGTTAAAGAAATTAAGTCTAAGACTCGCCTTGAGTTATTCTGCTTTCATGATCATTCGAAGTCTCTTCCCATACTGCTGATTTGTGCCCATTTTGTTTCATAATAGCTTCAAAATGTTCCATCTTCTTTCTGATCTCTTCTTTGAAACATTCTAGTTTTGTATCCAGTTTCTATGTTTTAAGTAATATATCATGTATACTAGATAATATTGAATGAAGGTAGTTTTTAACACAAGAATCTCGAGCACCATTTCTTGAGGAACTCATGTTGAAGTCTCTTCTCTCCTAACCAAACAGTTGAAATTCTAACAGAAAAAACTATTGCTTTTCAAGAACTTGAAGATCTAAATCATTTCTCCAACTATTAATGAATAAAATTAGCTAGCAATTATCTTCACACTTTAATTTTTTTATTACATTTTCAGTCAGAGAAAAGTTTTCAGTAACAGAGCTTTCAACATTTGCTGCTCTCAGTTAACTATCGTAGCCATGCCCCTTGGCTGTTTTTGTTTGAATAGAAGTTATCATTATTAAAATATGACTTTGTTATTGATGAAATAATGTTTATTATGAAGCACATGTTTTTCCAACATGCACCTTTCCATGGTATGTTCCGTTCTACCAAAGATTTGTGGATGACTTATTTTTTATTTGGACAGCTGGGGCTGATGATTAAGTTCCATCATGATTTGAATTCGACCACCAGCTTCCTAAAATTTTCCTTGGTATATTCGATGATACAGATTGAATTCCTAGACATAATGTTGAACAGACAAGATGATGGTTCATTAGATATAGGGATTTACCATAAACCATGCTACATGAGTTCTCTATTACATAGACATAGCATGCACCCCCTGCATGTCTTTAGGAATATAATAAAGGGACAGGGTCTGGGAGCCTCAAGACTGAATGGGAATGATGATGGCTTTACCTCAGAGCTCAATCAGCTTAGGGATAGACTGAAGGACAGAGGATATGAGGAAAGGGAGGTCAATAATGTGCTGGATACCATTCCTCCTCTTAGGCCCAACATAGCAACATTTTTCCGGAACAACACAGGGACATGAATGCTTCACGTGTCCCGTCTACTAGATCCAAGAACATCTATGTCTCCCTTGGGTATACAACAGATACTAGGATGACAATGGACATCATTAAGAGAAACTGGGGTCTGCTGACCACTGATCCTGACATTAGGAGATTAATAGGAGATACACCAAGGTTCTTGTATAAGAATAAAAAATAATCTGAAGAGGATGCTGTGGTACCCCGATAACAATAGATTTAATGAAAATGGTTAAGAGCAAGCACACTACCCTGTGGCAAATGTAACTTTTGTAGTTTCATAAACAGCAGTGGTATCTTTGACCATCCTGATAATGGGTATAGGTACAATTTAAAGTGCCAACTGCATGACATTACATGTTGTTTACTTAGCCTACTGCAGGTCCTACAAAGCTTTCTATGTTGGGAAAACAGATAGGACCTTGGGAGACAGGATCAGGGAGCACCTCTACAACATACAATGAGCTTCCATGAACAATGCTTTGTCTAAGCATGTGATTAGTACTAACGCAAGTCATACTTTCAGGTTTATGGTTATTGATATAATTTTTCCCACTGCTAGAGGAGGTGAATTCAGGAACTTAACTGAAACCAGAGAAGTCAAATGGATGATAAAACTAAGAGCTGACCAAGGTAGTGGACTTAATGAAAAAGTTCCACTTAGACCTATACTGAAGGGACATAGCCTTAGTAACTGACCTTGCTTCATTTTAAATTTTTATATTTGTTATTATTTATTGTTTTTTATTCTTTATTTTTATCTTCATTTATGATATGTACTCATTATTCTATATGCATTTTTATATGTATTTATTGTGCTCTATGTCTATTTTATATAATTCTATGCCCTATCTCTTTATTTTTACAAGCTCTTTTGTTGTTAACATGTGATTTGCTTAAGGGTATTTGAACTATGTATATATTGTAGTGGCTCATTCTGTCTGTAACTATGGTCTGATGAAGCAGTTATGAAAGCGCTTACCAAGTTTTATTTCTTTGGCAACTAAGTTTTATTTGTTTGGTAATAAACACATTTCTACTTAAGCCAGTGTGTTACTCCATTTGGTTTTGTTTTTGGATTATTCCTTTTTTCTACCAAAGGTGTATTGATCTAAGTCTGTGCAGTTCCATAATGTTTATTATGTATTAATAATTTATTAAATTATGATGTGCATACACCTGCTTGAAAATCCATGCACCTGTATGTTTATCTATGTGTGTGTGTGTGTGTGTGTGTGTGTGTGTGTGTGTGTGTGTGTGTGTGTGTGTGTGTTTGTGTGTGTTTGTAAAGTCAGGGTAGTGCCAGGCTAAAATAAAAGCGATTGTGCTGTGGTAATGTTAGGCAAAATTAAACATCATGCATTCTCTTTTTTTCTCTCATGTTTATCAGCAGTGCATTCTTATAGAAGGAACATTTGCTTTTTGGATTGCCAGATATAAGGCAATGCCTGTTAAACATGTGAAGCTCTACACATGCTGGCAGCTTTGTTAACAACACAGTTATTCTTAGTGATATTAGTATTAATTATATTAGGGAAGTTTCGGACTCTGAACAACATGTTGCTGCAATTTAGCCTGTCCCAAATAATACAGGCTCCTATTTGAACCAATACAAGAACTATTTATAGCTCTACACTCGACCTAATAATAACCAACATGCCAAATATGTGCCTTCACAATGAAATGCTCCTCAGTGCTCTGAGTGATCACTCACTCAGTAAATGCCTTTGGACATTTAGAATATTAAAAAAACCTCAAATAATTGAAGGAAGATATTTCCCTAATAATATGTTACCATATCTCAACACCCTACTCAGTGCTACAGGCATACCTTTCAACGTCTTAGTGGAAATAACCTGGACAAAACCTAAAATAATGTGGGCAGAACAAAGGCCCCAGAATAGGTACAAATTTTAAATACTGTTGTTACAAACTTAGATAGTTGCTAGAGTGGCCGGTTTTGTTAGCCTGCATTTTTTGAAGGATATAAAGTCTAAAAAGTAGATGTGTATTATTATTTAGTGACTTCAATCTTCAGCGATTTGTGAGAAAATCATAAATTTTACAAGGAACAGACCAAAAATATGAGGCAAAAATATGGACATTCTACAGAAATCTGGATAGTTGAAAGGTATTCTGGACTACACTGTATGCCATGACTGAACCCACCATTGCCGTAGAATGTTTCAGCACAAAACTGATCACAATTCAGAACACACTGCACCTCCTTACAAAAAGAAAGCTTACATTACAAAGTTACCTATGGCTTGCAGTAAATCTTAAAAACAGTAGTAAAACCAGAGATTCAGCCTGGAAGAACTGGAAATGGAGCACCGATAACACAGAACTATATCAAACTTTTCTAAGTTTTAGGAAATACATGACAATTGCAACAAATAATTTAAAAACTGTGTACCTTTGACAGAAACATGAAGAAAACTGGCCCAGTTTGTTATCAGGAACATTAAAGAACTTTTCAGGTACCAAAATGAGCGAATAACATTGAATCACTTCATCTTTGCTAATGATTAGGCTCACTTTTTGAAGTCCACTATAACCAGTATAACTAAAACTTTTCCAACAATTTTGATCCCCCAACAAGGAAGAACAAGAACCTTCACCCCTGATGTATACCCTCTAACCTCTTATACAGCAACCTTTCACTTTTCTGAAATTTCAGCAAATCCAACCAAGACCCTTCTTTTCAAACTCAGTAATTCAGGATCTAAATCCAGCATACTTCATTACATCTACCTAAGGCTTGTGGCAGAAAAAAAAATCACTAAACTCCTTATGCATATCTTTAACTTCTCTCTCACCTCAGGCACTTTCTCACCAGCATTTAACAACTCAGTTACATTCCTTCTGCTTAAAGCCACTTCTCCTAATGGGCTGAAGGATTATAGACCTATTTCTGTATAGTGCCCTGTCACCAAAATATGTGAAAACTTTTATACAAGCAGCTATTAAGCACATTAAGAGCTATGGCATGTTATGCGATGTACAGCATGGCTTTTGTAATGCTTTCAGTATCTTTACTGTCCTTGTAATGGCCGCTGATACCTTTTATTGTGACCTAAATTAAGGACTTTTTACTGCAGATCTTTTTGTAGACACGACAGGGACTTTTGAAAGTCAATTCTACCCTTCTTTTCAACAAACTCAAAAGACTCAATATTCAACACAACATTATTTGCTGATTTCACAGCTATCAAAAAGACACAACCTTCCAAATCCATAACAGTTTACCATGCTCTACTGCTATTAAACTTAATATAGGTGTACCACAAGGCTCTGTGTTAGGTCCTCTTCTCTTTTCTCTCTTTTTAATGATCTTCCCCTGGAATTACCAAGTCTTACATTAATAATCTATGCAGGATATGATATACTGCTCTTGCAGTCTAGCATTAGCCTGTCTGACCTGCAAACCTAGTTATAGGACAATTTTACTCAGTTATGCACCTGGCCACTTCTTACCATATACTAATTAATCCTAGGAAAACCAATGCTGTGCTCTTTGCCTGAGCCAAGAAATTACCCACTATTCCTTCGATTGCCGTTACAGATCTTAATGGGAACATGACACCTAATGTCTCTGAACAAACATACCTAGGCCTAATATTTGACCTGCCATTTCTTTTTCCACACAAACAGATTTTGTAACTAATAAAGTCCTTCTTCAGTTAAAACTATGTTGTGAGATTAGTCATCTCCTTTCTTGTACTACTCACAAGGTCATTGCTAAAAATATTTTGATACCCAAACTGGAATATGGCCTTCCTTTTCTTGTTAAGCATTCAGCCCACAGTTCTCACAGGGGAAAAACCGCTGAGAATAAAATCTACAGATTCAGTCTATTAACAGACCCACAGATCCACCATTGCAATTTGCTAAAAAAAAAAATCCATTTGGCATTGGTGCCTCATAAGGCCACTTTTCTTCCAAGTACTCCAATTTACAAGTTTCAAAAGCATAGTTACTGCCCCCCCTTTAAGAGTGAAACTACCTTTCAAGACAGGCCTTATGTACTCAGAAGTACAAAGGACAATGTCTGTAGTACACCATGCATTTAAAACTGCTGTAGGTGAGAGACACTTCTCTAGACTGGGACCTGGAACCACCTGCCTACTGATATCAAACATCTAGAAACTATAAAATGTTCAAAAAAGCACCTAAAAAGCATCTGTTTACTGAATCTACCTGCAAATGCTACCATGACAATGGTTAGGTAACTTACCATCCCATATCACAAATATTAGAATACATTTAAGAAACTTTTCTCAGCCTCTTAATTTGACATCTTATATGCTTATATTTTCACATGTATACATGAGTTTATGTATTATATGCATGACTGCATGCATTTTATAAATTTCTTAGCTTGCATTTTTCCTTCAATGCACTCTGACTGGATCTGCAAATTTTACCCTGTCTGCAAATTAATCTTACCATTATGTCCAGAATTTTGTTATGCACACATTCTGTATATATTGTTTTTGATTAGAAAGACCTTTTCAGATAAGGATATGGCAAAAAAGGGTCAATAAACCAGTCCGCTTATCAGGTGAACAAATATTAAATAAATAATGAAATAATAAATAGCTCACAAAGGTAAGACTAATGGGATGTAACTGCTACAAGGACTTATCTTTATGATGAAATGGATTCAAGATTAAAAAAAAAAGCAGATGTTGATGTATTTTCACAAACCTTGGTGGATGTCATGAAAGAAGGAAATAACTTCTTCCATGCAACAAGATTATAATATCATGGGCATGGTGTATGGAGAAAGAACATTTTGTGTAAGTGACAATAATAAGAAAGATCTGAGTTTTGATAATGCTTGTCTTGTTGTGCAGAATCACCATGTAGTACTAGGTGTAGCAAGCATAGATATCTGGAACTCAGTTTTCAGCTCATCTACGTTTATTGTTATTTTTTTTGTAATCTGTGCACAGTCCTATGTGTATTTAACTCTATATGTGTACTGTCTTCTTTATAGTTTAACTAAAGTTAATTAATTTATGTTTAAGCTCTTGTGGCTGCAATTGTTTTATAAGAATGTCTATGTTTTATTTGCCTGAGAAAAGGGTAGTCATTAGCTTCACGGTTGTTTGTCAAGCTGCATAACACATGCCTTTTATGAGACTGCTCAGATAGATTAGTAGTGAAAGAAATGTTAATTTGTAGTATTTCATATCTGACTTGATTTAAGAGCAGCAGGTATCTGGAGATGTCTGATTTCTTCCAGAGAGCTAACAGTAATACCAGGCCAGAAAGACAGCCGTGAGGAAATGAAGAGTTCTACCTTCCTGGGGAATTTTGTAAATGTTATGTGTGTGTGTGTGTGTGTGTGTGTGTGTGTGTGTGTGTGTGTGTGTGTGTGTGTGTATGTAAAATACTTTTCTTTAGCTAAAATAGCCCTGAAAGGCATTGGATCATAGAAAAAGTGGTAAAAGAATCAGCTCAGTAACTGATCTTTGTGCAGTCCGGTCTATGGAGGTCGGAAGCACATATGCAAGACAGCAGTTCATATTCCCTTTATGCTCCAGGAGCCAGGTTGCACTTTGTAAACTAGTATTTAACAGACTTTTGTATACTTGCTTACTGTTACTTCACTGTTCAGGGGCGTACTTGCTGTAAGAAGTCAATATTCCTTCAAAATATCTGTGTATCTATCTATCTATCTATCTATCTATCTATCTATCTATCTATCTATCTATCTATCTATCTATCTATCTATCTATTTGTCTGATGCATATATATGGTTATATATCTCAGTATCACCAATCTATTACATTAACATACACTACATTGACCACAAATGGTTAAAACTCCCTATATTAGAACTCTGACACAAGTGTCAAGCACGAACTTCAGATCATGCAATACTAAAACAACCCTTCTTAGACCTCCTTGCTGATACATATACCAATGCCAAGATAACAAGGCAGTGGGGAAAGGAAAATTCCTGTACAGTGATATTACAAAAGAAATGTCAGCATCCTGTGAAGAACATGTTTAACAAAACAACCCTTCTAACTAAATGTTCACTCTAATGACCAAACATACTGCATTTGCACATATGTACATGTATAAATATATATATATATATATATATATATATATATATATATATATAGATATAGAGAGAGAGAGAGAGAGAAGAGAGAGAGGTATATATAGATATAGATGTATGCATATGTATATATCTATATATGTATATATTTATATCTATATGCATACAAATATATGTGCATTATATATATATATATATATATATATATATATATATATATATATATATATATATATATATATATATATATATATATATATATATATATATAGATACACTAGACAATCTGGAAGTACTGAAATGTCGAATTTCAGTACTTCAAGACTGAATAGTCGAAAGTGCATTTACGTGAAACTGCATTATGTCAAATGTGGAAAAGTCGAATCCGCTATCGTGGTGTCGCGTTTGTGATGTGCGGTGCAGTTTGTAAATTTATCTGGGGTTTCAGGTAAGTGGTGTTTGTGTAAGGGTATTGGGTATGGATTTTAGTGTGTGTGAGAGTGTGTAGTGTTTTTTTTTTGTGTGTTTGTGTGTTTAGTGCAACCTCTGAGTTAGTGTATATAAGTAGAGGGGGTGCAGGGGTGCTTGCCCTCCTGCTTATAGGCAGGGTAGGTGTCTTTGTGTGTTATGTTGTGTTTGTGTGTGTTGTTTTGTTTGTTTTAGTGTAGTTTGGTAGGCGTATGTGTGTGTGTTTATGTGCTGGTTTGTGTGTATGTATATGGTCGCGATTGTGCTATTCGCGGTTTTGGGTGTTCGGGTATGTGGGTTTTCCACTATTCAGTCTCGAAATACTGAAATTCGACATTTCAGTATTTCGAGATTGTCTAGTGAATCCATATATATATATATATATATATATATATATATATATATATATATATATATATATACACACACGTAGATATAAATATATTGCTATATACATATGTAAAGAGAGAGGTAAGTGATGCATATGTTTACAGTAAAGGTGCTATTTCAAACAAGTCTCCAATAAATTCTGACATGACTTTCAATTCAACTTTATGCTCTGCACATGAATCTTTAACTTTAGATTGTGGATTTAAGGTTTAGATTTTCATTTTAATAAGACCATGTTTTTGTGTACATATCAAGGTAGCTACATGAGTATCTGAAGCTTTAAATTAGCTTAAATGTTAAGTCCTACAGATGGTGGAAAAGTATAAATCAGGAGCAGGAAGAGGGGCAGTAGAAGGAGGATAGCAACAAAGACAATAGATATGGCAATGGCAGAAAAGGCTAAAATGTGTTTTAGTTAGTATGACCACACTTGTTCAGGCCTCTTACATGCCAGTCTGGTCATCATTTTAAGTCTTGGCTGTTTCTACCAGGGCTTGAAGAATGATATGCCTATGTCATAACTGTTCCATAATTGGAAAGGTATGCTCAACCTTTCTACCCACTCCATCAGAAACCAGAGGCACTAATTAAATTCAGGTCATCTCAGTCAGACTCATCCCTCTATGTCACTGGGCTGGCTGCAGGAAAAGCAAAAACAATTGAAAATAAATTACCAGAAAAATTCAAGAAGTTAATTAAGTTTTTTTTTTTTTTTTTTTTTTTATCTAGATATCAGACAGAAGGAAAGGAGGTGGCTGAAATGACCAGGGAGAAAAAAGAATGAGAAGAACATAACAGAAAACTAAGAAAATCAGAAGTACTGAATGAGTATTTTGCCTCGTTATTCACAAAGAAAAGCATGAGGATGGTGCCTTGTTGAGGGAAAGACAAGCTGGAATGGGGAGAAGAGAGGTCGGCTATCAGAACAGAGAAATAGAGCTTGCACTACTTGTGTAGAAGGATAAGGCCCTGACTATGACCCAGGCAACCTGAGCCATGCTAGGCATGTAAGATGGGCAAGTGGGATGAGCTCTGGATGGGGAAGTTAGGAAGGCAGATGTGCACATTGAGATTCATAATCCTGGTTGAGCCCTTTTGGTGGTTAAGGATGCACTGCCATAAGGAATACAATAGGCAGGACACTGGGTGATTCACAGAGGGATATAGAAGATGTGCCTGAAAAATCATTGCATGCATAACCGCATGAAAGTACAGGGGCAGCAAGGATGGTGGGTTTTGCTTTCAGAGGAAGCAAACTGCAGCAGCAATGTGACACTTCCCATGGAAGTCTTGACCTCCTCACTGTCCCATATGTGGTTTGCACAAATGGGGAGGTGGCTGCATCAGGTTCAGTTGAACTCCTTAATGAGAAGGGGCCCTGAGTGCAGCTAATGTCCAGCTTTGGAGAGATAAAAAGTGTGACAAAAATAAAAAATAATTGAGATTAATGAAGTCCTTGACACTAATCCCAAGTAAATTAGTTCTGCTATACCAAAAGTAAGGTTGCCACTTATAGATGATTAGTTAAGAGGGAACTGGATGCAGTTAGGAAAGATAAAGTACAAGGAGCAGATAGGCTGCTTCCCAGCATTCTCAGAAATCTGGCCACTGTGCTGCTAACCACTGCTAGAGATCTTCCACATATTACTGCCCAGTACAGCACTGCAGGCATGTCAGAGGACAGGAGCTAAGATACCATTGTGCAAAGCAGGGGGGTGGGGGGATAGAAAATATCTGGACAACTACAAACCTGTTAACGTAATAGCAGTAATAGAGAAAGCCATAACAATATACTGATTGAATAGCTGATAATATTTCTAGAGTAAAACAGTCTCCAGCAAGACAACCAACGTGGGCTTACTGCTGCTATGAGAGATCAGTCAAGCTTGATTTCATTTTATGAATGGGTTGCAGATGAACTTTACAGAGGACTAGAGGTACATGTAGTTTATTTGACTTCACTATTTCGGCATTGTTGTGCAGCAAGGACTGCCCCTAGCACATTTAATTAATCTTTTTTTTTCCTTAGGTTCTATTTCTCCAGCTATTTCACATCTTTTATTTGAACAATCTATTAGTAAATTATCAATCTACCTCACACATATAACATTTGACTGGCACTCCCACATTGCAACATGCTTTGCAACTGTTTTTTGCTATAGTTATTTACATCTCTGAATTTCAGAAAAAACACTTTCTTCACACATCCAGTTTACAACCCCAACAAATCTCTGTTCATTTGCATTCACTCCATCTTAATAATTCTTAGACTCATTCCTCTTATCCTTGGTAACACGTAGTTTATTCTTAGCTCCATACAGTATAAGCAAATAAGCTAGTAAAATCTGCAAAAAAGAGTGCCAGGCCATAGTCATTTTATGTACTGGAATGTCTTCCTGTGGTGATTCACTCCTTTTAAATGTTTTTATCACTTATCATTTTTCAGATTAAATCTTACATCTTCACCACACAGGTTTATTAGGAATGATCATCCATCACAGTATTCCCAAGTTAATAGTTAATTAATTCTGTTATATCAAAAGTACAGCTGTCATAGTTAGTTCAGAGAACCCAATGCAGTTAGGAAGCACAAAGTAAAATGATCGAGTAGGTTGTCTCTCAGTATCCTCAGAAATGTGGGTACTCTGTTGACAGGCCCTGATGGAGTTCTTAACTGGATGCATGGCTAGAGCAGCAGTGTTAGAGCACTAGAGGGAGTGGTATCCTTGCACAAGGTGGTTGGTACATTTAATTGCACAAATTAGCATGGATAATGACAATACACAGGATGGGTGTGGTTTAGAGACATAGATAGCAGGGCTGTGCTAAGCTGAAATAGTGCACTATGTAGTACATTCTAATGAGTGCAAAAGTACATGGAAATGAGGAGCACCGTGGAGATGTGACACACAAATCGTGCAAATGAAGAAACCCAGAATGATGGAGAGATTTAGAAACATATGAAATTGTCATGCTGCATGGCACCACAAAACAATTTTTAATGCAATGACTCAAAAAGTACAGTAGCAGTGACTTTAAGAACAGCATAGCATTTTCACTGCACCACGTTAGGAGCTGTGCGCAGAGCCAGTACCTGCAGTATTGCATGGCATGGCCTTCAGTGGTACAGTAGGAGATAGGGAGAATGCTTCACCTATCATTTGCTCACTGGCCTATAGATTTGGGGCTAGTTCCAAGCAGACAAGCATGGTGCAAGTGATGTAGTCACACTGTGAAATGAGTGAGATACATGATGTGCCTGTTTCTTTGGATATATATGTATGATTAGCATTAATCGGCTTAGCTTAGATAACACAGTGCATGAACATGAAATATTATTAGTGTTGTGTAATTTGTTTACAGAAAGAGACTACAATGGTAGTTAAAAAAACAATACCACTGAAGAAATAAGAATGAACAGATGCAAAAAGCCTTCTAAGGTTTAAGCATAATACAGGTGCAAAACCCTAATAAGGATAAATGGTGCACAGCTTCCGCATTGGAGTAGTGTGCTAGTGATAATGAAATGAAAAATATAATTACCAATAATATAAACATCTTAAAATGACACAATGAGCTGTTAAAACCCCTAAGGAACAAGCCCAGGTTTGTCAACAAAATGCCCATTAATATTACTGATTTGCTGGAGGGACATAACAATTATGTGGGCAAATCTACATAAAAAATCAGACATATTTAGTTCTGGTTACTGTCAGCTGTCTAGATAAATTAAAAAGAGTGCATGTGTGAAGTATCTAGTTAAACTATGACTGTTGGTATGAAACAAAATTACATAACTGTCAGTCCATATGCATAGATTACTTGGCAAGCTTTAATGTAAGCGAGGCACTTTATGTTTGCAAAACAGTATGGAAGCCAGGTCAAAGGATCTATGGACATTGTTACTATATGAAAAAAAGTCATGATAATGCCTTATACAGACACAGTATATTCTGTGTAAATTAAAATGGATAATATTGATGTATATCCCACAAATGATAACTATTGTTCAATTTTGAGCAAAAAAAAAAAATAAAATAAAACAAATGAGTGGAAGTTTTTACTAAATACAGGAGTATATCCTGGCTTAAATAACATTTTGCCTATTGAGACCATTTTCAAGCAGAACTATAAAGGGGAAGCGGAGTGATTCCATTGTTTGCAATTTGTGCAGATTCACTTGATTGGTTTTGTGATTTGTGTGACTTTTAGATACTTCATATATGCCAATAATTCCAATTTTGTTGTCCTAATTAAGTCAATAAATGATGAATGTGATCAGCATTTTTCTGTAGTATTTTTGTTTCTTGCAATGCCATTAAGCTGGGTTATTATTTTTTTACTGTATTTTTGTTTACCAAAAAAAAAGTAGTTCTGTCTCCTTTTCTGGCGCTGCCATTATATAAAACTTACATTTGCTAATTACGCTATTCAGCCCTCGTTAATTTTCTAGAAGCTTCCATATAATTATCCAGTATACCTAACATAAAGCAGTCTTAAAAATGACAAGAAGGGCTTTTCTGGTTTTTGTGCAGAATTTGCATAATTTCTTCAGATTTAAACATTGCTTAACAAGATCTGTACCCACCCCATTTTGTTTTTCATTAAGTCTTGCTGGCGTTGATCTAATAAGTATGAGACAACCTTTTCCAGCTGACTAGCAGATATTTTTGTGTACATTTTTTATCACAAGATGTAATGAGATTAGGTGATAATTGTTTAGATGAAAATTTGATTTTGAATTGATTAGAGGCGGTGCCTATGGCTTTGCTGAAAAAGATCCTTATAGTAGCAGTGGGCTGACAGGTGATGAGAACGTAATGATCATCAACAAGAAAGACAGCTTAGAATTGAGTCTTGTCAGCTGTCAGACTATTAAATATCAGAGATCCAAGCACAGACCCTGAGGTTTATCAGTTGAGTAGGAAAGAATCACATGATACGCATTTTTATACACAGGATCTAAAGCCTTCTTATGACAATATCTGGTAGACCAATGAAGTGGTCAAAGGCTGTCTACATACCTTTCAACCTCTTAGAGCAAAAAATCTGGACAAAGCCTAAAATGATGGTGAGACAAATAGGGAAATATTTTAAATACTGCTCTTACAAATTTAGAAAGCTGATAGAATAATAGGTTTTGCAGTAGCATGAATTTTCTGATGGATTTGAAGTCTTAAACCTCAAATGTTTGTCATTATTTAATGACTTCAATCCTCAGCTATTTGCCAGAAAAGTACAGATTTTAGGAGGAACACACCAAAAATATGAGGCAAAAATCTGGACATTCTGTGAAAATCAGTACAGTTGAGAGGTATGCTGTCTGATGTTTATCCATTTCCTTAAGAAAAAAGTGGATCAGAAACTGTGGTGAATGTATTGTACGGCCTGTGTCAGCTGATCCATCATTCTTCCCATCCAATTATTTTTTTGTGGTATTTGTGATGTAGATAGGTGTCCTTATACTGATGACCTGTTGATAGGTGATAGAAAAAGAAAGATCATCACTAGGGTGGCCTAATGGTTAAGGTGTTTGCCTTACAGACACAAGGTGCAGGGTTTGAGTCTCACAAGGGATAATTGGCTAGGCTTAAAATGGCTTGCAAGGGCAGTTAGCTTAGTACTAATCTATGAACCTATGGACCTATGAACTAAAAGATGAGCCTGTAATTGAGGTTTATCAGCTGTCAAAGTAATAGTAAGGAGAGAACATAGTTTACTCATACGTGAGCCTTTATTCACACTTGTCTTTGCTATAAGTTGAATTCCAACCGGAAGCTTGTGTTTTCTCGGTTGCTCTACATTGGTCTGTTTTTCTTGTTATTTGAATTCCCTCGGCAGGTGTGCTCTGGGCAATACAGCTGACCCACTGCAGACACCTGATTTTATCTACTTACACTGGCTTCGCTGATTTTGCAGTCCCTGCAACAGCAGTTAAGTACATATTATTTTTCCATCATTAGCATTTAATATCTGAAGGCAACTGTTTTAGCTGACTTTGGGATACATTCACTAGCCTAGTGTTTGGGATACACTTTTGAACATTGATGTAATATTGATTCATCTGAAGGAGTATAAGTTACTGTAGTTCTGTGCATTTAATCACCTCTGGCTTTGGTATAAGTTGAATTCTAACCAAATACTTGTGTTTTCTTGTTTGCTATATATTGCCCTAGTCTGTTGCTCTTTTTTGGCTGGAATACTTTGACCTGTGCAACTAAACCATTGCTAATGCCTGATATGATCTACTTATACCATATTTGACTCTTTTTCAGTAACTACCAGAGAATTAGTTAATGCTATATAGTATCCTGTGGGCATTTTTCTTAAATTCCTCATCAAAATGACTAAACAAAATATTTTGGTATTTCCATTGGCCATTGTCCTCAGTTGAGCTTTTAGTATTGCAGCACTGCAAGTTGAGTATGTTTTGTGCAGGGATGTTGTTGGTTTTCTTGTTATTACTGTCTTTGTACCTGCTATGTAATTCTTTCATAGTTATTTATAGCAATCATATCTTGATTGCTGCTTAACTTTCTTGTGGGCTTGTTTTTTTTTCTTTCATACCTTCAACCTTGGTTATTGTGACCACTTCCACTTAAGATGATGTGCTGCTAGTCGGTTAAACATCTAGTAAACCTGTTATTCATTAATGCCATTGCTACTACTTTGGTTATCATGACCTCTTAACTTTAGATCCTTGCACATATTGCCTAATCGAGTAACTATATATTTGATAAAGGTTTATATCATAAGCTCAAAAGCTGATAACTCCGAAGCACATAACTCCGAACTTCAAACCTCAAAGTTCAAAAACATCAAACCATAGAACGGAGATTGCCATAGAGTGCGGGAAGGGAAGATTTTCCTTTAGTGCATTGTAGTGCGATCTCAGAGTTGGCATATTTAATTAGCAGGGGTGTGGGGGGTGCAGAGGGGCTTGCCCCCCTGCATAGAGCATTTTTTATTTGTTTTGGGTAATTAGGGTTTTTTTTATTGGTGGATTCAATGTTGTTAGCTTTCAAGGTTTGAAGTTCGCGGTTTTGTGCTTCGGAGTTATCAGCTTTCGATCATCTAATATAGACCCATTTGGTAAACACTCACCTCTCTAACATGGAAGGCTAACAGATATGTAGCCATTTTATTGCCAGCCTCATAGCACTTTTGGTTCTTAGGATGGGAGCTGCCAAAATGCTCACAGACAATGATCTACTACTTGACAAACATGGTACAAATTGTGAGATGAGCAATTATTTACACAACATGGAGGTCGTACTCTCACCAGAAAATATTGCCTGTGAATACACTATACTGCCATCCACACTTCTGCATAAACTTAATAAAGCAGCATAAACTGAAGTTGTCAAAAAGTCACATCCTAAGCTTCCTAAAACTAGGAATGTAAAGCCATAGCAGAAATCTACAAATGCAACATCAATATCAGCACCTTCACTCATAGTAAAAAGTCAACAGGCTGCAGACCGTATCTCATCTACTGCCACTAAATCCATGAGCACAAATAGAAATGTCTAACTAATAGGTGACTCCATTTTGGCACACTGACACTATATTCATAAGATTGGAAAAGGTCAGGGTGACATTTAGTTGTCACTTCAGCACCAGATCCATGCTGTTACAAGGACTCTTCAGTCCCTTACACAGGTAAACATGAATATGACTTAAGGTAGACAATGTGGGTGTGAAAGACTTGAAATGCTCAACCATGATGGACATGTGGAGAGATATGCTGAATTTCACTATCAATGTGTCAAATGCAGATAAAACTCTGGTCTTGAGTGGAATCCTTTCATTGGCAAAGAAGAGATAATTGATTTCAACAACTGGCCTATTATATACTGTCATTATAAGTGTGGTCCAGTATGTGCCTCTTTTTGACAAGATGGAAGACAGATTAACTGCCTTCACAAAGAATAGCCTGCACTTTTCATTCCATGGTTTCTTATACTGGCTAATGCACTTGCCGTCCCATAATCCCTTTTTTTGCCATATTCCATTTTCTGGATATTCCATCATAAGAGATAAAATTACAACAGATTCTAATTCTAACTATATTAAAATTGCTCTTATCAATACCAGAAATCTTAATAAGAGATTGCCTAATCATGAGGTATTCCTACATCTTGAAAATATCCATGTCGGATTATGTTATACAGATAGCACTGTCTTCTTACCTGCATTCAGTACTTATTATCCATACAGATCTGAGGTAAACTGCGGGGTTGTGTCAATATTTGTCAGAAGCCATATAACATCTAGGCATATTCCCTGAGGTCTACACAGCAGACTCAATGAACTCCCATGTATGCTAATCAAAACAAATGTCAATTTAAAACTTACAACAGGACTCACTATATGCCCACAGATGATCATGAAAGACTCTTAAATGTACACTCTGAAGTACCAATAATGAAAAATAATTTTATGAATGGTAATTTCAATTCTCATGGATAAACTGGTGCACCGTTACTATAAAAGTTGGTATGTCCAAAGTTTCCTGGACTTAATAAAATATAATACCCTAGAAAAAACAATCATAAATTGGGCTGACTAGGAGGTGAAACATTCTAGAACTTACCAACAGAGCTCCTCTATGCATTAATTCTATAGTATGTCAATCCTTGGTTAATTTCAACCCCCCCAAAAAGTAACTTTTTCCTTTAAAATCTTGATTTCCTCCATACCTTTCAATGGTCCCTGGTTTTGCAGAATGTCCCTGATTTTTCCTTATATTTTTGCACTGTCACAGATAAAAATTTTGATTTTCTGGTACATCACCGAGGGCTACAGCAACTTGATAATAGCAATCATTTGAAATTCTTAATTCTTATTGTTCAAAAAATGCACATTAATGCAAAACCTGCTGTTTTATTAATTTGTTAACTGAATTTGAGCAATAACTAAAATTGTCCTGGATTTTGGGCCTCTGTGCCCCCATTACTTTTAGCTTTGTTGAGAATTCCTGAGCAAAGAAGTTAAGAGATATTAACCCCCTATGAACAATCTTAATTTGAGACCTCAGATAAACAAACTTACTAAAATCTATGATGAGCTCTCAAAATGTACTTGAAATATCACTGGTCCACTTGCAGTCTCAACTTCTGTTTAGTAAATTGAATTTCACTCTCACCTGGAAAACTGTATGGATCTCATAGTTCCTTCCAGGGTCTATGTTTACAGATCAAAAGGCACATTCATTGAACTGCCATTCATTGGACACAGACCAGAAAAATCTCCTTTAATTGAAGGACCATATGATCATACATAATTTCAATGAATGATCATAGCTGGTCAACATAAAGCAAGCAGAACAAAGTACATACTTAACAGTAAGGGAAGTGTAAGGAAAGCTGCCCTTTCTCCATTATAGTGCAATCTCGGAGTTAGTATATATAATTAGCGGAGAGAGTGGGTAGCAATTTGGTGAACACCAAGCAGTCCTTTTATGGGGGACTGCACCCCCCACACTCCTGCTAATTATATATACCGCTACAGTTTGAAAGGACAGGTTTCCTTATACCTACTTTACTGCTAAGTAAGTACTTCATTCCACTTCCTTTATGTTGGCCAGCTATAATCATCCATTGAAATTATGTATGATCATATGGCTTTTCGATTAAAGCAAGTTTCACTGGTCTGTGTCTGATGAATGACCATCCAATGAACATGCTGTTCGATCGGTAAACAATCTGCTAGAACCAAATCTAATGGGAAATTCAAAATCAAGCCACCCTAGTGGTCTGCCAGTATGAATAAGCTCTATAAAAAGGGAAAATGTTCATAGGTTCATAGATTCATAGGGGTTTACTAGGCTAGCAACCACAAAGGCCTTTTTAAGCCTAGCCATGCATCCCAAATCTCTGACAAGTTCTGATATCCTTGATAAGTATAAACATGGGCCTGGGAAATGAACCATTTACAGGTTACCTGAGTCAACTAGAGACATAGGTGCCAAACCATGGATGGATTTCTGGTTTCCCATCCAATGTTCTAAGTTGCACTTGAATTGGTTTAAGGAGGAACTCTGCTTCACATGGATGGGGAGCCTGTTCCATAGACAAGGTAGTCTCTGGGATACATACCTGTCTCTCCAGCAGGTCCTATTTATATCACAGGCAAGGTTTAGGTATTTAAAATGGATAATTCTGATGCTGTTTGTTTTGTGGAGATGCAGGATGTCCATCAGAGTGGGGTCTAACAATGCCCTGTATGACAGGCATAGATCTCCCCCTCAAAAGGCTGTAGGAGACAGAATACAGGGATAGGGCCTTGAGGTGGTTTGCATAGGACATTTTAATTACACTTTGTATTATTTTAGTGAGTAACCTCTGTGGATGTTCCAATTGTTGGATATGCCTGGTTAGGTACATACCAAAGGGGGCATTGTACTCAATGATAGTTTTGATGAATGCCAAATACAGTGGAACAATGACTTCCTTGACTTAGATGACATACCTTTGTTTATATGTTGTGCAACATAGGATGATTTCCTTACCATTGTAGACACGTGATGATCAAAGGGTAGATTACTATCTATGTGTGTCCCTAAGTCCCTGACTACTGGGTCAACTCTGAGGGTGTGTTGTCAATTTTATACTTAACAGGGATCAATGACTCCCCAAAGTATACTATTATGCATTTCTTGGCATTTAGTTTTAGTCTATGGCTCTGACATTAGTTGTTTGTCTGTGTCAGCCCCTCCTGGAGAACATTTGTATCAGTGTGAGATTCAATGACAGCTCCTAATTTGCAATCATCTGCAAATGTAGTCAGCCAGAGCCCACTGACATTGGCCTTAACTTCTGAGAAGTAAATGTCAAACAGGAGCAGTCCAAGGACTGATCCCTGATGGAATCCACTTGTGACTGGCTTCTTTGTAGAGTTGGACTCCAAATTTCTAACTTCCTGGGTCCTGTCTATGAGCCAGTTTGCTAACCACTGGGTGACATATGGGCTTGTATCTAACCTCTTGAGTTTGTCAACAATGCCTGAGTGGGTTATTGTGTTAAATGCCTTGGCAAGGTCATGGTAGGCAGTGTGAATGATTTTGCCCTCATCCATTGCTTTAGTGACCTTCTCAAAGAAGTCCACCAGGTTGAGTAGGCATGATCTGCCCTTAATGAAACCAAACTGTATTGTGCCTAGTGTCTGGAAGTTTACTATATCTCTATTGATCATCTCCATGATAATTTTTCCATGGCTTTATATATAAGACTAGTGCGATTTACGGGTCTGTAGTTTCCAGGCTCTGTAGATGGCCCACCTTTGTGAAGAGGGATGACTGCTGCCTTTCTCAAGGCCTGTTTGGAGGCTACCATTAAATAGCAATTTCAGAGGCCCTGATAGGGCATGTTTCATGCTATTTAGAAGGCATCCTGGGATATTGTCTGGGCCCAAGAAGGCATCCTGGGATATTGTCTAGATAGTATGCCCTATAAAAAAATAAATAAATCCATTCAAATAAAAAGAGTTGCAATCAGGAAGGTGAAAGTTGAACAAGAAAGCAGACTAGCATCTGAAGGTAAAGATAGCTATAAATCATTCTTTCCTTACATCAAAAAATTAAGAAACAACATCTATCAGTGTTGAGAATGAATACAAAATGGGGGGGGGGGGCATGGTCAGGATGCTGACCTTCTAACAGCAGATTTCTCCTGCTCTGCTACTTTACTTCTATTTTTGACAGGGATTTATATTTATAAGGTATCCTAAATGCTTTTTTGAATGGATATATTTTCTTAACATCTACCTGAATGATATTACCTAAAAATTATATATTTCATTATTTTCCTGTCAAATTCTGAACTTGAAAGGTTTCTTTACTGGTAAACTAGAAATGAGTTATCAAAAAACAAACTCAGAGGACTTATCCTTGAAAAAAGAATTTCAGTCTGTTCTTACTAATGTACGGAAATGTTCTTTAAAGATGGACAAAACGGACAATAAATTAGATGACTTTAAAGAAAATTATTCCAAGCAAATGAACAAAAGCATGAGACTTTAAAACAACAGAAATGTCAGATTTCCACTACAGATGATGCTCTAAATGACATGGAAATAAGGGTATCTGAAAATGAAAACAATATTGAATTTTTAGTGAGGCAAAACATCTTATTATTAAATAAAACTGATGACATGGAAAACTGATCTAGGATAAATAATATTCATGTTTTTGCTTTGCCTGAAAAAAATAAAAATAAAAGAGGAGAACATGGTAAAATTTTTAATATTTTGGCTTCCTAGGATTTTGAATTTACATGAAGTTATGTCAAATGGTATTGAGATACTACACAGATCTTTGGTAGCCTCTTCTTCAAAGGGAAGTTATCCACCGAGACCTATTATTGTCAGATTCTTTTCATCTCAAGACAAAGAACTAATTCATAAAACTGCTTGATCTAAATCTTCTATCAGGATAGAATATAAAATAATAAGTTTTGACAATGACTATTCCTCTGCTGTGATGGCTAAAATAAAGAGTTTCATACCATTCATAAAAGAACTAAAGAAATACAGGTTAAAGTCCACTTGCTATTTCATCCCAGACTTAAAATAGTTCTTCCTGATGAAACCAAATCATTTGAAGAACTGGACTCTACTAAACAAATAAAATAATAGGGAAATGTCAAGAACTGGATTGTGACAATAGCTCTTTGAAATGACAAGCTGAAAGAAATTGATGGTAAATTAATGAGATGAAGGAAAATAACTTTCAACTTAATATATTTTAATAATATTTAACAACAGTATAATAGTGTATTTCTAGGTTTACATGATAAAGTTTACTAAGTTCTATTGATATTAGTCTTAAATGGAAAGGAATGTAATGTGGATGCACTATTTTGTAAAGTAACTAAGTTTTAATTTCAGTTTATCTTAGTTAACAATTTGCTTAATAAGGGAAAAAGCTTTTCTTCTTGTATTTGGATAATATATAATTCTATATACTCAGTATTATTTAATACATTAAATAAACATATAATTATAACCTTTTTATGTTGATACTTTATTATTATTAATTTTTATTCATCCAAGCTTCCTTTTCTTTTACATTTTTTCCTATAACGTAGCTGCATTATTATAAAATTAATAAATAAATGTAAAGTTACATAATATGTTCTTTTTTGTTTTATATATTTGTTGCCTGGATATATAAACAAATTCTGAGATGCATATTAGTTGTTATGGATTTGCTGGTGATTTAAATGAGGTTGGGAAGTGATAAGTATGTGTGTGAAATTCATTGATTGATTCACTTGCTTTTCCTTTAGCGTAAAAGTTAAATGGCAATCAAATTGCTGTTGATAGCATGTTTGCCATTAGAAAATTAAAGCTGTCATCTGTCTTGTTTGATATTTAGGTATGCCATTAGTTTATGTATGGTGTCTGAGGTAGATCTTCTCCTGTAATTGGAAGATCTTGTTGTAGATTTGTAACTGGTAAAGCCTGTTTGTATTTTCTTTTTAATTATTACCTTTTATTTTAGCTGTGTATTGTGGTGGTGTTGTATTTTTGGTGTTGGAAAAAGGAAACAAAGTTCACATATGGCTGTTTTGTTTTTTCTGTTGCTTTCAGTAAGGGAACAGTAGTTTGAATGCTTGGTTATAATTGCAATTAACAGTTGTGGTTTTCAAAATTGTCAACTTGAGTACTTACTGTAAAAGCTAGATGTTTGTTCCTTTTCCCTTTTAACCAAAAAAAAAAAGATATGTTCTGTTGAGGTATCTGCCCCATGCCTGTAGTTGTTAGGCTTATTATATAGTTGTTATGTAAAGGCACAGTGTGAGAAGTACAAGCTAGAATTTAGAAGGGGATTACATAGTTTAGATGTCCAACATAAAAGGACATTTAAGTGATCAGATATAAAGGAGTACTAATAGGATCATAGACATGCTGAGCTAATTACTGACTGATATTCTATTTCTTGTGTAAGTGCTTGTCTTATTTAATGAGACTCTTTTGCCAATGCCAAGTCTCTTCTGGTGTGGTACTATAAATATTTTAGATTTATTTGTTGAATATTCTGTCAGCTTCTCAGATTAAAGAAAAATGTATTTTTTTTTTGCTGTCTGCACTGGGTTTTGTGTGTGTGTGTGTGTGTGTGTGTGTGTGTGTGTGTGTGTGTGTGTGTGTGTGTGTGTGTGTGTGTGTGTGTGTGTGTGTGTGTGTGTGTGTGTGTGTGTGTGTGTGTGTGTGATATTTACAGGATAGTTTGCAGTGGTAGTTTGTAGACAGTGGTCATATCTGGTGGAGAGGGAGTATATGAGATTTCAGAGTTGCTTATGAGAGGGATGCAAGGATAATCCAATCATAGGATTATCAGTATGTAATTGGTTTGAATATACTTGTCATTACTTTATAGTTGTCTCTGATTCTGACTTTTTTTTTGGGGGGGGGTTGTGCCTTATTACATTTGTGGTTTGTTTGCAAATTTTGAGGGAGTGCAGTCACTCAGTGATGACAGACATTTGGGATGAAATTTTCATAAGTTTTAAAAGATACATCTTAAAGCAAATTTTGGTATTCAGTTGATTTTAAAGAATATAAGAGAAATATTAAAACCTGTTAATGATTTTGTGCCTTTAGCTCTCTCCCCATACAATTACAGACAGAGAAACAAAAGCAATACTAGTAGTAATGGACTGTATACCACCACTTGATAAATGAGAAGACGATTGTTAATTTTTGTATGGAAAAAGTTATCACCTGGATATTAATATGTATTGCCTACCAGAGGTTCTTGGAAGAATGCATAAATTACATATACTGGTGGATACTATGTAATAGTAATCATTAAGGATATACTTTGAAATTAATGTAAGCTCACAAAATTATATTAAAAGGGTAGGAGAGTCAAGTGTATGGACATGATGCTGAAGAGCGTACTTTATATTTACTAATTATTAAATAATTCACAAAGTAGTACACAACTGATCCTTTACTGAGTTTAGTCCAAACTCTAAAGTGGAGAAAGTGTACTAAGATGTGATATTACTAAATAAAGTTATTCCTCTTAAGAATTCTTGACAAATCTGAAACCAGAACTGAACAGACACTTTTTATCAAGTGTTAAGTAAATCCTGAATGTGAAAAGCTTGATTAATAATGCATATTTTCTTATGATGTATATATATATATATATATATATATATATATATATATATATATATATACATACGGATTCACTTAAATTATCGAATTACCAAACATTCGATACCCATATGGTTGAGAGCATATGATCGAGTTTTCAGAAACTCGAAAATCTAAAGTGCATAAAAAAACACACAAAACATAAAAAAAAAATTCTGCTGGGGGCCAAGCCCCCCTACAACCCCCACACCCTCCCTACTTAAATATACCAACTCTGAGATTGCACTACATCAAAGAAAGGTGAAATCTCCCATTCCGCACTGTATGCAGAAGCACAGAATGGGAGATTTCCCATGTCTTCGCTGTAGTACAAACTTAGAGTTTGTATATCTAAGTAGGAGATGATGTGGGCAGTGCAGAAATGTCGTTTTTATGTTTTGTGCATTTTTTTTATGCACTTTAGACTTTCAAGTTTCTGAAAACTTGGTCATATGGTCTCAATCATATGAGTTTCGAGTTTTTGGTAATTCGATAATCTAAAGTGAATCCATATATATATATATATATATATATATATATATATATATATATATATATATATATATGCATATACATGTATATATATATATATATATATATATATATATACACAAACACACACACACATATATATGTGTGTGTGTGTGTGTGTGTGTGTGTGTGTGTATATATACAGAAACCCAATTGTTCAAACATAGCAGGCATGTACTTAAAACAAAAAGTGACTGCGTGTTTAAAATTAAACATTGCAAAACTTTTAACGGATAATTGTTACACAGCAGTAATCACAGAGATGATGAATACTGCACAGTAATAAGGAAACTAATAAGCACTTACCATTTAATTAAGTCTTCATTTTTTCCATTAATGTAGCTTTTTAGTTAGCTGAGTCCTCTTAGAATTTATGGTATTAACATTTTCCTTATAATATTATACTAAGTTAATGCATGATACCTCAAGACAGCCAATTTAATTTAAGTTTATTGTAGAAAGGTTAGAGAAGTGAAAATGCTTATACTTTTATAACTTTGTATTTTATTATTGTTGTTTATATGAAACTGTATTTGAAATTCAAATATGTAAAATTCATCATTAGGCAAGACAAGGTACATATTGAAACAATTATTTTGAAACACATTATAGCTTATATGTTTACTTAATCTTCTCAAGTTGAAGGCACATGCCAGATTATATCAAAAAAGTACTGTTGCCTATGGTGTGAATATAGAAATATATGATGGCATCTTTATTTACAAGTATTACAAGAATTAGTAATTCTGTATGTTATGTTTCATGTATTAGAGTTCTCTGATATTTATTTATAAGAAGTGCATTATTAGTTAATAATTTTAATTATTTTCCTTAGGAAACTAAATGCTTCACCAACAGAGTATTAGTTCAGTTTATTTTTAATATATGATAAACTGTTTCAGTGAGGCATGCAAGCTCATTTTAAACTAAAATAAAACAGATGATTTAAATATTTTATTATTTGTCATGACTTTTAGGTTAAAACAGAATCAAATGACTATACTACATATTATATGCTCCAGTTTAAATATATAATAATTGATGAGAATATTGAAAATGTAAAATGTAAAAATGTATAATTTGAATTTTCTTTTATTTTTTCAATGATTAAGACATTTTGTTTTTCCAGTTTAACAATGGTAGTAGAAAGAGGTTTAACTAATACTTGTTGATTTATTGGTGTGTTTGGGTAGGACTCCTATTCATACTAGGAGTATTATACTCCATGAGAGGAAAGAGGGAAATTGATATCTGTGTTTAAAATTTTACAACACATTTTTTTTCATTTAGTGCTGTCTACTGACATTAATTAACAGTTTGTATATAGTTAATAATTATAAATCTGTTTGTTTAACTGTTTTAAATGAGCAGTTCAGCATTTGTGATGATGTTTTCATAATTATT
Source organism: Protopterus annectens (assembly GCF_019279795.1). Classification (NCBI taxonomy): domain Eukaryota; kingdom Metazoa; phylum Chordata; order Ceratodontiformes; family Protopteridae; genus Protopterus; species Protopterus annectens. The sequence goes on along the minus strand of NC_056732.1, from coordinate 797,949,134 downwards.
GTTTATAATTTGTTTATATTTGCAACATGTCTTACTTAAATTGTATATCCATTAATGTTAATGGATTGAGTAATGCATGTGAAAGGGGTAATCTGTACAAATTTCTAAAAATACTTAATTCCCAAATTATTTTCTTACAGGAAACACATTTAATAAGGATGATATAGACAGACTTAATACAGAGTATTTTTTATGTTTTGACTAGTTCTCATTATAAACAAAAGGAAAGAGGGGTAGCTATAATATGGAAGAATTCTATGCCAATACCTACAATCTTAAACACTGTCATAATGATGAAAAGGGAATGTTTTGCTCTATGACTCTAGTGATTAGAAGGAAATGATATACTTTTATTAATGATTATTTGATACCTGGAATGGGAGTTCAAGCTGTTAAACAACAAATGGAAGAAATAATTCAAAATTCAAGAGAAAATGTTATTCTTGCAGGAGATTTTAACTGTATATTACATGATAAAGACTCTAATACTTGTAGCAAAAGGAGGAAACTTGCTTCATCAAAAGCATTAATAGAATTTCTGGATGTATTTAATATTAGAGGTATTAATGAATTTTCAGTGTTTTCTTTACAAATTTCTCGCACAGACATGGAGTATAATCTTGAAAAGACAGACTATACATCTCAAATGATATTGCTAATAGAATAGGTAAGGATAAAGTAGTCTCCTGCCCATTATCAGACCATAACATGATAACTTTTGAAATTATGCTGAATTATAATAACATTTCATTTAGAAGAATTCCAGCCTATATGACTATTATGAAAAAAATAAGGAATTATTTAATACATAAATTCAGTATTTTATTGAAATTAATAATATTGGTAATATTTCTGAAATATTTGTATGGTATGCTCTGAAGAGAAAACATCAGCTTAAGGCATTGGTAGATTTTCAAGAAAGAATTGACAAATTAAAATTAGACAGTTGAAAAGGGAAAATTATATCAGAAGAGATAAACAGATTAAATAATAAGTATCTAGAGATTCTACATCATAAAACCATGATTAAGTTAGAAAACATTAAAATAACTAAATATTCTATAAAGCCATAATTACTGCATAAAATAGTTACTAGAACAAAGGTGATCATTAAAGCTAATCACATTAGAGAGTAATATTTTCCTACTAGAAAAAATGTTACTGAAATAGAAGACATTTTTGATGTATTTAGATCCCATTTTAGTAAAACTGATCAATATTAACCAGCAATGGATATGCAAGATGTAATTAAAACATTTATAAAAAAATATGCTAAAAATAGGCTATGGGAAGGTGAGATGAAATTATTGATAAGCTTATTTCAATGTCTGAACTCAAAACTCATATTAATAAACTAAAATCAAATAGAGCTCCTCAGAATGACAACATAATACCCAAATTATCTAAAATGATGTCTAAAGATGCTTTGAGTATTTTGCTGGGTGTATTTTCAATAGTTAAAGGTCTAGAAAAAGTCCTACCTTCCTGGAATTATACTCTTATATCCCCATTTTTAAAACATGATAAAGACTCAACACAATTCTCTTCATATAGACCAATTTCATTATTAAATGTAGATTATAAGATATTTATGGATATTTATGCTTGTAGAATTAAATGGTTTCTTCCTTATTTTGGTAAATAATGATCAGACTAGTTTTATTTTAAATAGGAGTACCTATGACAATATCAAAGGAGTACTAAGAATAATAGATTATGCTAACAATACTAAAATATAAAATTAAACTTTTTTTATCTGTTACACATTTTTATTGCAGTGGATTTTTTCATCGCTCTCTCAGCTTTTGTTGAATAAAGAAAAACTAACTTTAGTTAGTTTAGATATCAAAGCACATTCATCTCAGTCAATTGGACATACCTTTTATAAGTATCGGAGTAGTGTAACCTCTTGAGTTTCTTGCAACTTACTAAACTTCTATATGAAAATTCTAGATAGGTTCATATATGTCCCAGTCATTTATAATTACTAAAGGTACTAACAGGTTTGTTCTATGTGTCCATTACTCTTCATACAAAATGTGGAGCCTTTTGTGAATTATATAAGATCAAATATAAACATAAAAGGTATGCAAATAAATAAAAAAATTATCTTTAGAATACAATTATTTGTGAATGATATTTTATTGACACTGAAGGGTTGTAATTCTTCTCTTATGGCAGTAGTTGATACAATACAAATCTTGCAGAAGAAATCAAGACTTAGCTTTAATGAAAATAAAATTCAGATATTACCTATGAATTGTAAAACAATTAAAATAGAAAAAAAAATATCTAAATACTTTGTAGAAGACAACAAAAAATGATTACTTGAGGATAATATTATCAGAAAAATATTTAAAATATAATAACTGTTAACTATAGGTTCATAGGTTCATAGGTTCATAGGTTAGTACTAAGCTAACTGCCCTTGCGAGCCATTTTAAGCCTAGCCAATTATCCCTTCTGAGACTCAAACCCTGCACCTTGTGTTTGTAAGGCAAACACCTTAACCATTAGGCCACCCTCCCAACCCAGATATTTAAATCCAATAATTTAAATTCAATAAAATATGTTAATAGATGGCATAAGTTCTTTTTTATCATGGAAGGGAGACTTACATTAATTAAAATGATTATTCTTCTTAAATTTTTTTATATAATACAATCTTTATCTCTTCCTCCCAAAAATGTGGTATAAAAGAGTATATAATTCTTTGTTTCTGAAATTTCTTTGGTTTCCCAATAAACCTAGGTTGGCTTTAAATCTTCACATTAGAGGTTGGACATCATGTGGTATCAAGTTCCAGACTTAGAACTGTATTTTTTTCATCAGTCATTAATAAAATAATTTCTTGGTCAAACAATGATTATAATGCAAAATGGAAATAGTTTCAAGGAAGTGTTTGGTTTAAATTAAATCATCTGATAAAACTCCAACATACTAAAATACTAATTAATATTTTTTTTAGCTACTAAAAGACTATTTCATAGAAAGTAAAACTAAACCAATTAATTATTTTTATATTACAATGATATTAACTACATTTAAACATTTTATTTATAAGAATCCCGAATATAAAGCATGGATTTTTTTTTATTTTCTATAGCTTACACTCAAAATAACATTAAGACATTCAATCTAGCAACAATGATTACATTTAACAATAAAAACCTGTCATATTGGCATCAGTTGTTGGATAGTGGGAAGTTACAAAACATTGATCCTATCATACATAAGTTAGATTTAAAAAAAGATACGGGACTAGAAATTCAAAATTGTAGACAGTTGAACATAAGATCAATTTAATGAACTGACAGTAAAAAACTCATTACTTAAATGTATCGACTTAATTATTTTAATACACCAAAATACATTCAGGGAAGGAATTCTATGTAACATATATGAAGTGATTAAGGATTCAACAATATACTATATAGAAAGCTATTTGGGTTATTTTAGATTTATTAACAATCATTCCCCAAGTGAAGATGATAACAAAATTCATGCTTCTATCTTAAAAACAAATACTTCTTCACCAAGCTGGAGATTATTCTCTTGGAAGTTTATGTACAGAATGTTCATTACTCCACATAGAATTGAATTAATTTACAAAAAAGATATGGGATGTTGGAGATGTAAATTAAATATTAAAGCTGACTGTCAGCATATTTTATTGATTGTATAAAACTTTAGACACATCGGGGTAACACACATTCTCTTTTATAGGCTGTTTTCAATGATAATTTTATGTTAATCAAATCTTTCATTTTATTTAATACACCTATTCCTACATGTGTTATGAGAATAAAATACCCTCTTCTGTGGAGTATTTTAACAATAGCAAGAAAAAGGAATTAAAAAAAAAAAGTGGAAAAATGTGTCTATTCCCACTGTGAAATAAGTCATAAACATAGCAAGTGAAGTATGTCAACGTGAATTTATCACATTCAAGACAAGAACGTCTAGAATCACTTCATATAATATTTGGTTAAAATTCAAAGAACTGCTGTTTAAGCAGACTTTAATAATTCTGTAATTACAGCTATCATTTGCTCGTTCTTTATATTTAGAATTCTTATTGTATAGTAGACACCTTTATAAATAGTTGTTCTTGCTGTTTCTTATATATTTATTTTTGTTTTTAGTTATGTAATTATTGATATTTCTAATGCTGTCTGTTACTGTTTTCATGTTAAAAATATTTAATAAAAACATTTAAGAAAAATAATACATAATGTTATAATTGACTTTGACATGAAAAAGCATTGCAGCTATACTTGCAGATAGGTTTCATGCAAACTTTATCTAAGAAACAGGCATCAAAATTCTGCAAATCTCTGAATCCCTTACTGTTTATTTATTTTATTTATCCCTTGTTGACCATATTGGTCTCACTAGTTTAGCTGCATCTTTTCAGGAGAGACTTGAGCTACTATTTATACTAATAGGGACAATTTGACCAGGGTATTGGGTAATTTCCCCTATTCTTTACAGTAGGTACACAGGATGCAGAACAGTGATGATGCATCTCAAATTTATGCAAACAATGTAGCTGCTATGGTTTTAGCTACTAATGGACTATATCATACATAACTGTACAACACGATCAATAAATGTTGACCAGGAACTTCTTCCTTGCTATCTTAAAGCCAAATAGTGAAAAACAAATATCAGAATCTTGGGAGGAGGCTGTTTTCCAGGATATGACATTGGATGTTTAAATGCTAGATCAAACTGTTGTTCCTGTTTGCCAGGATTTGCCTCTGACTGCTACAGAGGTAGTACATGTTGCTGAACTTCCTAGTGAGTGTTCTTAAGCTACTGTGACTAAGATGGGACAAAAGGATTAGCAGGTCCAATTTTTGGGGCAATAGCATTCTTCCTTTAGGCATATTGAGTAAGGGATGTCTGTGCCTTTGTCCATATTGACAAGGGGAGATTTTTCAATGTTAATTTTGAAAGTGATAGCATTGCTAATAAATTTCTTCTGCAATTTGATATGAAAAAAACTTTGTAGCCATTGTCTGATTCTGACTTTAACATTCTTAACATGAAATATAAGCATACATTGACTGTATAATTCTGTGCTGTGGATGTAGACAAACCACAGATTAGGATTATTATTTTTTTTAAAGTGTGATCAAGTTTTTTATGTTAAAAAGGTATTTGATGTACACAGATTATGGAATGCTGCTTGTGAAATATGGATTGTGTTATCTACTAAAAATGGCAATCTTACAAATTCCTAATGTCATTTATGTTAATGCACATATGGCATATGTTTTTTTATAAGAACCAACTTAAAATTTGCTTTTTAATTTGTGGCTCATCATCACATTTAATACATAAATGTCTAAGAGAAAAAATTGGGAAATATGGAGAGCTCAGTCATTCTATGGCAAATTGTACTGCCACATATGGACAATATAAGAATGTAGTGCAGTGATGGTTTGAGTGTCCTTTATTGCATTCAGAGGAAGAACCTATACAGAACATGGTAGCGGATTTGAAGAACAATGGTTTATAGGTTTCTATTGCTAATACTGTGTACTTAACTGCAAAGTCTTCTGTTTCTGTGTTTAACTCTTTACATCCAAGTGATGCCTCCAGATGCATATGCAGTTAATGCCTATTGATGCCTCTAGGCATCAAATATTGCTTGCTCATATTTGCATAAATAATTCCAAACTATGCTATTTTCAAGGCATTAATATTTAACCTCTGTCTAGCTCAGGTAACTAGATATTAACTGTTGTTTTTATGATATCAATTTATATAGATATAATTTTTACATTTTTCTAAACATCTCAACAACCAAGTAACACAGTCTAATATGAAAGCTTTCAGCTAGATGAAGAAAATGCTGTTAACAGTATGTGTGTACAAAAACTAGCGAAGTGAGAAAGCACAAGGTAAAACAATTGCCGAAGAAAAACTCTGAGCATCACTCAAAATAAACAACTACTGTTTTATTAAGCACTTTTCATCCCACTCTATAGTGGGACTTCTTCAGATAAAACAAACGTGGATCCTCAACTATTAAATAATCATCAAAAAAACAGTCATGTGCCCACAACCACCAATACAAACAATTCTCCAATTAAACAATTAAGCTAAGTATTCATCAATTTAATAGAAAACAAAACCTATTCACATGGGTAAGATACAATAAATACAAGAAAACTCGATTGGTACAATGAATTCTCTCCACTAAATTTAGTCTAGTGTTGAAGTATATAGGGACTAACCTGATATTCATAAATCTAATTTACCAGGCCTTTTCTTGAATATAAAAATATAAAAATGTATGTATTATATATACAGTAAAATAAAAAAAATAATGGCAATCTAGTTTATACCTGGATCTATATAGGTAACTTTACCATCAGAGGGCACCTATATAGATCTAGGTATAAACTAGATTGCAATCGGTGGTATATATTGCACAATGTCAACAATGTTCTGCATTTTATATCAGTAAAACTGACCAAAGACTTAGGGAACGGGTATATGAACATTTATATCAGATTAGGAAGCTCAAACATGAGAGTGTATTGGCTAGACATACAGTTGAGTTCCCAGACCATAAGTTCAAATTTAAAGCCATTGACTGTATTATACCTGATGCTCGAGGGGATTCACTTTTATTAGAGTGCTTGGAATTATACTGGCAACTGCGCATGAGCACATGCCATTTCCCAAGATTAAATGAAGTTTACTCCATTCTTTGTATTTTAAAACTAAAAAGTCTTATGAGATAAATTTATTTTATACACACCTTACATGTATTTTATGATACATATACATACATATATACAGATCTTTTTTAGGTGTATGCATGGAATAGTGTTGTTTTTATTTTTGTTATTTTTTTATTTTACTGCATATAATAATACATAATTTTTAAAATTTTTATATTCAAGAAAAGACTTGGTTAAAGGCCACTATAGAGTGGGATAAAAAGTGCCTAATAAAATAGTAGTTGTTTATTTTGAGTGATGCTCAGAGTTTTTCTTTGACAGTATGTGTGTAATTTGAGTGGTTGCTGAGATATTGTAAGTTGTTTACAAAATATTATAAATTGAATAGTTACTGTGTTTACTGTAACTTATAAAATTTGGTTTAAGACTTAGAACCTAAAGAATAATACCTCTATAAGAATAGTTTGTGCTGAAGAGTTTGCCATTTATTCTTCTTTAATAATCCTTATGGTTCCAGAGATATGAACATTTGTTTGAAATGTGAGGACATCATTTGATTCTGTGAAAAGGCTTAGGCTCCACTCACTGGAAGTTACAATGCAAAGTTCCTGAGCTCCATTGGAGTGAATGAGTTAATACTGTTGTTTTACATGAGGCTACACTGCAGATAATTCCTCCTGATAGGGATAGTAATGATAATGTTAATGGTCATATTGATTCAGTTGATTAATAGGGAGGTAAAAAGAGGAAGTGAGTGATGATGTCACTGTGGCTTAGGATTAAAATTTGGATGACACTATGACAATTAGAGGTAAAAGGACAGGGCATTAAAACCTTTCAAAAAAGGCAAGGGATCATTTCTTAATAGGTAGTTTGAATGTTAACAGTATAATTAATGAGAAACAGAAATGTCTTATTTTAAAAGCTTGTTCATGTTTGGATAGAGACATGTATTTGTTAGATACATATTTTTGACTTCTTCATAAAAACAAGTTGAAGTTTTGTAGGGTTACAAGTTTATGTGGAGCTCTTGTCTAGATTTTTGCTCTGGAGTAGCTTTACTAAGAAAACTAGCTATTATTGTATTGAATGTTCTTGTTGGTTTGCCAGGGCTTTTGCTTGTTTGTCATATAAAATCAGGTAAAGGTATTTTTTTTTCAAATTCCTCTTTATTGTTATATTTCATAATAAAAACATGACTAACAACATACAGCATAAACAAACAAAATGACACAATATGAAAAAAAAAAGCCAGACATATACATTGTAAACTATGTACAATTATACATTGCCCAGTTATATATAGAGAGAGTTAACAAATAGCGTTTGGTAAAAACATCTAGAAACATATAATAATTTTAACATGTGATGAAAAAGTATTGTCCAAAAATCTTTAAGAAGTGGTTTATGACTGGAGTTATTTAATAGGTACTTGTGTGCCCTGAGAATCTTAATAGCTAAATATTTAAAGCCTTCCCAGGTCAGGGTGTATCTATTTTTCCAATTCAAAGAAATATAATATTTAATTAATGAGAAGATAGAAATCAGAACTCTATAATTCCGTTCGGATAGGCCTGGAGGTGGAATATGAAGGATAGTAAATTCCCAAGAGAGAGTAGATTTTTCATATCCAATTTTCTCCAGTAAGACTCTCAAAGCACACCATAGCTTATAGGAGCATTTGCAACTCCAGAAAACATGTAGAATATCCTCGGTTTGATTAGGGCAAAGTTGACTGTTAGGGGGGTATTTGGAAGAAATTTTGTTAAGTATTTCAGAAGTAAGATATGCATTGTTCATTATCATTAGTTGTGTATATTTAAGTTTTTTAAAAAGTATGAATCTAGAGCTAATACTTATGGCCTTAGAAATCTGATTATGTTTAATAGAAGGGTTGTGTTTTAGCCAAAAATTGGAAAAAATGAGTCCATTTTGCATTTTGATAGCCATAATAGCTTTGTATGTATTTGAGATCAATTTTTTTTTTAGAAAGAAACAGGTTCCACAATACTTTGCAGGTTGAGATATCCTTATCGGAGACCATGGTAAAGGTATTTTTTGTTTTCTTCTTGTATATGCTCCTACCAATCATAAACTTGGGGAAGAATTGTTTTCACGTTAAAGCCTTTTCTTTCTATTGGTTGATTGGTGATTGTAATTGTCATTACTCATCTGGATATCACATATTAAGAAGCTTATTAACTAGTGATGGTTTTCAGCTGAATTCTATATGAGTTTTGCATATTATACAGTCAAAGTTGCTATAAAAATTGATTTTATGGCATATTCTTCTACATTTCTGGTTTTATCTTCTTCTTTGTTTGATGTACAAATTTCTGGCAAGTGGGATATTTTATTTAGAGTAGCTATAAACACTGATGGTTTATGTATAGCTAAAGGTATTAAAAAAGTTAAATAGCTAGGTTCTTGATTCTCCTAAATGAATAGGCTTCTTGGAGAACAAATGTATTTTTTGATAGATTTTTGTGATAATTACATACAATGGCAAGTATATTGACATGGTAATGCCATTTGATACATTTAAAAAAGGAAATTTATAGGAATGCCCGGTCTGCATACCAGTCTTTTTTACATACTAAAGTGACTTTTTTTCTAGAAAGAAGAGTGCTGGGAATAATTGAATTTGGATAGAATTAACATTTTATTACAAAAACAGAAATATGTTATACAAGGATTGATTGAAAATGTTTTTTTTTTCTACTAAATAACTAAAATATAGTGATAATATGTTAGCCATTATTTCTTTGCAGAGAAGAATTGAAAATGCACATGAGCAGCATTAAGGCTGTGGTGGAAATATGTTATTAATTTATTTTCTTCTTATTATACTTCTTGTTTAGTACAGTCATTGTCTAATGTTTTGCAAGCTGAAAATCTATTACTTGTCAAGCCTTACAGGAATTTAACGTTGTATTAAAATCTAGTAATGGTACAAATGTCTCAGGCATTGATTGGATATCTTATGGATTAAAAAAATAAGACAGTGAAACAAAAATGGATTTTTAAATGTTTTGAATGAATGGATGGAATTTGGTTTGGTAGGAGACATATATGTGAAGGTGTGATATGTTCTGTTTATAAGAAAGGGGATAAATGTGAGATAAAAACTGGAGACCCATTACATCAAATAATACTTATTATAAAGTTGTTCATAAGATTTTACAAATTTGATTAAATTTTTTGCAATACATTTAATTTGGGATTTTTAGCACAGCTGGGAAGGTGAGTAGGGAAATGTTAATATTAATAAGATAGAGTATTTGATTTGTTCCATGAAATATGGTTTGTTAATTTCTTATGATGTACAAAAAGCATTTGAGTCTATTTTTCATAATGGTTTATGGGTTGTTCTAAAGAATTATGGGAATTCTAAAATATATAAATTTTCTTAAAAGTATTGATTCAAATACTTGGTTTTAACCACTTGTCATTGACAATTAGGTCATAGAAATCTGCTTTGTAGGGGAGTGAAACAAGGTTGTCCCTTAGTTAGATGCCTTCCTCTTTAGTTATGAATGCAGTGATGCAAGAATGGTCTGCTTGTTGCTGTCATGTGACCTGGATCATTTTGCCAGTATCTTTATCCTTAGTTTTGTGTTATGTTTGTTTTATGCATATGATTTCAGTGTAGTCCTAGTGTATAAATCTTATGTTGATTCCCTATTAACTGACATTAGGAAGATATTGGGGAAGGTGAATTTGAGTCTTGATTTGATAGGTGTAAGGATTTTGATTTTTCTTCTTGTCCACATAATATTACTTTTCCACTGATGAAGTAAAGGTTTTAGGTATATTCTTTGGTGGTGAATCTGAGTAAAACAATGGGATGCTTTTCTTTTGAAAGCTAGAGGTATTTTGGAAAAGTGGGGGTGCTTCAGTTGTCCTTTAAAAAAATCTGTTTAAGATATTTGTTTAAGACACTTAAGATATGCTGGGCAGGTCTATCCTTTTCTGATGTATAAAGAATATACATGTTTATCTTTGTTATTCATTTGGGGGGTAATACATTGAATTCTATGAAAAGAAATGTTATTTTTTTGTCCTAAAGAAGAGGGTGGCCTCTGACTGATACATCAAATTGTTTATCTATCTTCAATACATATATATTGGATATTGTATACATTTTGTACTAAGCAAACATGTATCCTTAGTATCTTTAGTATTTTCTTATGAAAAAATATAATCCATTTTGAGAAAATTCATTTTTATTTAAAAGAAAAAGAGTTTCCCATTATATCATTAAGAGGTATGTTGGTAAATTATTTCATTGGAAACTAATCATTTACTAGTTAAATCTCATGCACTGCTTCTCTGGTACAGTGGGATGAAACCATGATTGCGGCCCAGGATACCTAGGCTTCACTAATATGCACAATCACTGGTGGAGTCTGATGAGGAGGAGTGGGAACAAGTGATTTAATGATGATTCACCTTTCAGGATGTGGGAGTCAGGATTTTCATCAAGTGAACTGTCTGCCATTGGAGAGCAGGGTTTCTAGATCTGAAAATACCTTGAATGAGGATGCATCAGAACATCATCTGTACTTCATTTTTTGTTGAGAAAGTGTGTGTGTGTGTGTGTGTGTGTGTGTGTGTGTGTGTGTGTGTGTGTGTGTGTGTGTGTGTGTGTGTGTGTGTGTGTGTGCATGTGCGTGTGTGCATGTGTGTCAGTTTATGTGTTTGCATAAGTAGGCAAACACACTATCATGTGTGTTTGTGATAACAGGAATACATGAAATGCTTTAGCATCACCACATACTAGGCACAAGGCTGAGTTATGGATAGACAGAAAAAGAAAAGAAATTCAGTGATTGAATATGATGGGTCTCCTAAGCTCATGTCTCTCTTCCAAACATGACTGTAGAAAGCAGAACAAGATAAATTAATGGGTTATAAGAGTGAAGGGAAACAGGGCTTGATGGTTATGGTAGGGAGGCATTGCTTGTTACTAAAGCAATGTTATTTAGAACCCCTAACATGAGGGTATATACTGCCATCAAATAATCACTATATCACAGTTGTGTCACTTGTTTGAATATGCTAATGCTCTGTAAAGGCCAAATATCAATATGAAGTAATGGTTCTTGATTAAATAGACTTGATGATTCTCATTTATTTTGGAATATCAGTGATCCACTGTGGCGACCCCTAACCAGGAAAAGCCAGAAGCAGAAGAAGAAGAAGGCTGATAAGCTTCTCAAATAGTCATAGTTTATGGATATAGGGTACATAAATTCCCAATTCTTTTTTTCAATATGTTTGTGGTGTGCTTTTACGTCTCTTCCTGAGTATTCGTTTGCCATTCTTTCCACTTTTTGGGACCTACCTAAATGCTACCATAGCAAATCTTTTTCAGACATGTTTACAATGTTTTGCAACATAATAACTGGTCAATAGGATTAAAAGTATGTTTGATCTTAAGATATAATCATTATTTTTTAAAGAAATTCTTTAACAAGCTAGTGGGGTATAAACAAAATAGAAATTCATTAATGTGTTGTATTTGTATTCAAACAGAAAAGATAATTACAAAAAAAAAGAAGCTGAAGAAATCTCTCAGAATGATTGATAGGTTACTGCTCAGTCCATTGAAAGCAGTTGGAATCATGTCCACTCAAAACAAATTTTTATGCACTACAAATGGTGGTTATATGCAAATTCTTACCCCCTACTCTTATATTTGTGACATCAGAAGATTTTATTTATTACCTTATGAGTGAACAGGTCATTTTCAGTCCCTTTTCAGTTATGACCTGAGCCACAAGGGCAAGGAAAATGCAACATACACAAACACACACAGATATGT
>NC_056732.1:797886606-797929106 GCF_019279795.1 Protopterus annectens | reverse complement strand
TTGAGAGCATGGTCATATTGGACAGCTGGGCAGCACAATGACCATGGACGTTAGTGTGATGCACATCTTTAGAAATGAGGCTGGCGTCACAGTTCATGTCTACAAGCCAGATGGGGTGCCATATTTTATTTATGTATTTTTTAGTTATTCCTTGCTAGCTGGGTAGGGAACCATATTCAGACACTGCACAGGACTCCGCCTGTAACAATTACAAAAATGCAAAAATTAGCAATACAAATATAAGGAAAAGAATACAAGTTTAAGAGACAAATATGAATAGAATATACAAATATGAAGAAGGAAGAGACAGCATAATGTTATGCAGCATGTTGTAAGAGCAGTAATGTTAACATTTTATATACAGAATATACACTATTTATACTAGCAGTTTTAATTATTCCTCTGTTTTCTTGTTTACCATTAACTTAATAAAGCAAACAGAGAAAGCACAATAGAAAAAAGAGGATAATAGTGGTTAACAGGGTGACAGGGTTAAGGTGGGGGATAGCAAGACAGGAAGTGAGCAAGGGTTAAATGAAGCTAGCTGTACTGCTACAGATATGTGCATGGATTTGACACGGGAGAGCATAGGATTGTTATCAGATGATGTCATGGAAGGAACGACATGGGATTGTTATTAAATTATGTCATGGGAAGAATGACATTTGTATTTTTTGGCATGCATTTGTTTAGGTTTGTTTGACTTTATGAAAGGGTTTTGTGTTTCTAAGGCCTTATGAGTTTGAAAATTTTTGGGGGGTAAATTTGTAGAATTTTTAGGTGTAAGGTATAGTTAATGTATTTTTTTTTGCTAAGCCTACTGTCAAAGAAGAAAAATTACATATTACAAAACAGAATTGACTGGCTTTATTGGCATATTTCAGAGATATACATATGCTAAATCTCCTTATTAGTACAATAGCTGTGTGGCAAGACCCATGATAGTACTGTAAAACAGCGCACTTGCCATTTTGCATGAGACTGTGTTGCAGCAAATAAAAAAATGCAAAACTGTGGTTATCTGTGTGCCCTGATATATAGGATAAGTAGCAGCAGATAGGATTATTGGTAATGCACACTGTCATTGCAGTGACAAATCCAGGATGCATGGCTCTCACTCAAAATGTCACACAATGGGTCAATGTATGTGAACACTGTACCGGGCATCATATTCATAAAGCAGCAGAAAGTATTCTAAGAATTAAGCCAACACTGGAATGGAGAAAGGAGATTCTGCCCATAAGAATGACTGTAATTAGAGGTACAGAGAACAGGCAAGAATTTACTTAAGAAAACTGGCAAAGGAACCAAGGTGTTGGAAGCAAATACTTAAAAAAGGAAAAGTAATAGAATGGGAAGAGGCTAATTATGCATTTGGACTACAGGCTAAAGATTGCTTCCCTATGTCAGAGTATAGACAAACAGAAAGGGATAAGGGAAGTGGAAGACATACCTCTCAACCTTTTAGAGCAAGAAATCTGGACAGAACCTAAAATAATGAGGGGGGAGGGGTCAAAGGCCAGGAGAGTTGCTAGTATAATAAGATTTGTGTTAAGATGTATTTTCTGAAGGATATAAAGTCTGAAACACAAATGTATTCATTATTTAGTGACTTTAATCCTTGTTGATTTGTCAGAAAACCACAAATTTTATGAGGAACAGAATGAATATGGTGCAAAAATCTGGACATTCTGTGAAAATCTAGACAGTTAAGAGCTAAGGTGGAAGACCAGCACTGGTAGAGTTTCTAGTAGAATCTAGAACAGAAGCTGCTGTTAAAAAAAAGGTAATTAGCAGGGCATATAAAATATTGTATGATAACTACAGGAATCAGTCAGAGGAGGTTAGAAAAGATTGGGAAGAGAGATTGGGTAAGCAGTTCACTAAGAAACAATGGGAGGATATATATGTATGACTCACAAATATGCAACAATGTCTAGAAGATTTAGGATTTTTGCTTTTGAAGTGTTTTTAATACGTATTTTTGTGTGTGATGGGGAAGAGATATACAATTGGGAACATTTTGGGGGGACTGCAATGAGGTGGAAGGCTTTAAAAATTCCTTACAGACTACTCTGTCAGAAATAATGGATGAGCAAATCGGTGTAACTAAGGAAATGTTTTTTTTTAACTGTGATACAGGATCTGAAGTGTATCAACATAGTAAGGCCTTGCTATCTTTAATTCTGGAGGCTGCCAAAAAAGCAATTACTAGAAAATGAAAATCAGAGACTAAACTAACTGTATTTAAAGTAGTGAATACTATAACAGAGATTAAATAACTGAAAATGGGATCTTTAGAAAAGGGTAGGAGTAAATTACATAGAAAACCTGGGATTTATGGAAACGCATGCAGAATAATGTTTTGGAGGAGGAATGAGGTTTAAAGAAAGGTAGGAACTGAGTGAGCGATGCAACATTTGATTGACAACAACTATAAAGAAGGTTATATGTAATATGTAATGTTTGTAACTGAAAATATGTCAATATGGTTTGTTTTCATTAATATATATGTATGATTGTCCATGTCAAAAATGATAATTCAATAAAAATGATAAAAAAAAAAATGATAAAAAAAAAAAGAAAAACACTGCACTGGCCATGACAGGGGTCTGAAAGGATAAGTGTTTGGGGTTCAGTCTGAAAGGTCATAGGGAACAGGTAGGACAGATTGCTGTCTGAATGGAGCCAGTATCCAGGTGTGGCTCAAAGTACAGCAAGGACAGGACACAGTGCTAGGGATGGGATGGCAACCAGCAAGTTGTGTGTGTGTGGGGGGGGGGCATCTAGACTGTAAAAGGATGTTTTGGGAAGAAGTATTGCAGACATACCATTCTGCATTTCTGTTAACCAGGGAGACTGGCCAGCAACAGTGACAACCTGCATCATAAGTATGTCCATAGGCTACGTATATTCTTGGCATCTGGTAGTCTGCATAATGTACAGTGGTAGGAGTCACACACAATTATGTGTTCATATAGATATGCTATTTGTGTCATTCACAGGTTCTACTGAGAGAGGATTTAACACTGCATGTCAACTTATGCCTGATGTCTTTGTATTTCTAGAGGTGATTTTGAAATATTGTACTTTTTGTAGCTATTTATGAAGACTGCCGCTGTATTTTCAAATTTCCACTGCATTTTTCTATATTTCATAACTGCAAAATGTGTTTGCTTTTACTTGGACTAGCTGCTGTTAGAGTTCTTTGAAATCACCTGGAAGTGAATGTTCCTAATTGTTGGCTTGTCTGTCTTAGCATCACCTTATAATTACTTGTTGTAGCTAGTTGCTTGATTGTTTTTGTTACCATTTCACTTTTGGATTACTAAACTGTGTTTTTACATTCATAATACTGGGACTGAAATTCCAGTGGCACTAGAAAGATAACCTGGTCTGTCTGAGATGAAAAACACATAGTAAGGCTTAAAGTAAGATAGTTTCATTGGTAAGAGAGATTTTTAGCTGGTTTAGTCACATTTTTGAGTGTATAAATTCTGCTGTTCATCATACAGCACTTAGAAACTGCATTTTTTTTTCTGTAAAACTTCCCCTGCAACTTTATACAGTACTCATTTGCACAAACATTAACTTATTTGTGTGCTGACAAGTACTGCCACACAAATACAATCATATATACAGTAGGCTATCTGCAGTTTTTTACACTCACAACACCCAAATTTGCCTGCTATAACCCCCTGCTATCCTACCCCATTGTAGTTCACATAAAAAGACCTAACTCTATAGGTTGGGTACTTTCCCAAATTCACCACCACCAATTTGGTAGATATGGGCACCTTGAGATAATGTAGGAATTGTCTCATGTTCACAGACAATTGATTAATCCTTAGAGATATGGGTATAATATGTGAGAGATGTAATCATACATTGTCACTGGTGGCAGGATCTTCACACAAAAACAGTAAAAAAAAAAAAAATCATGTTGTCAGTGACTGTTTTTTCAGTAGGTCCCCAGTCCCCACCCACCTTCCCTGTTTTTGTCTTGGTGTTAATCTTGGTGGCTTTGAAACTGCCTGCCCCTCTTGTAAATTTGCACTTGGATACTCCTCCTGGGCCCATCTCATTTGCTCACTCAAAAAAAAAAAAAAAAAAATTATCTGCTTTTACTGTATTTGTGTTTCTTCCTACTTTATTTTGCTTTTGCGTCATCTTAAAAGTACTCAGTTGTATTTATTACTGTTTGGTGTAACTCATTCTAAGCCTTTTAGTTTAAGCACTTGGGCTTCAGACCAGTTGTTTTACATTAGGAAGGTTTGTGGCCTGCACTGTGGTGGCAGGACAGGTAGCTTACACCTTTCTAAGTTGGGAAATGCTGATTGAGCACTCAGTGTCTGTTATTCTAAAAGTGTATTAATTCTGGTTTAAGCACTTGGGCTTCAGCCCAGTTATTTTACATTAAGAGGGTTCGTGGTCTGCACTCTTGTGGGAGGAGAGGCTGGACTCTGCCCTTCTGAGCTGGGAATTTCTGGTTAAAGGATTATAGTGCCTGCATATTTGAACTGCTTCTTACTGAAATTGGTACACCTTGTTTGCTGTAGCACAGACTAGATCCAGGCCTGCTGAATCTAGCTTTGTTTGTATAACATGAGCACTAATCCAGGCATTCTTTAAAGTATTCAATTGTATTTATTACTGCTTTTTGAAACTTGATTAAAGTATAGCTATCATTCTAAGTCTTTTGGATTAAGCACTTGGGCTTCAGACCAGTTGTTTTACATTAGGAAGGTTTGTGGCCTGCACTGTGGTGGCAGGACAGGTAGCTTACATCCATCTAAGATGGGAACTGCTGATTGAGGGGCTCAGTGTCTGTTATTCTAAAAGTGTATTAGTTCTGGTTTAAGCACTTGGGCTTCAGGCCAGTTATTTTACATTAAGAAGGTTCGTGGTCTGCACTCTTGTGGGAGGAGAGGCTGGACTCTGCCCTTCTGAGCTGGGAATTTCTGGTTAAAGGCTTATAGTGCCTGCATATTTGAACTGTTTCTTACTGAAATTGGTACACCTTGTTTGCTGTAGCATAGCCTAGATCCAGGCCTGCTGAATCTAGCTTTGTTTGTATGCTTGCTGTTTGTTTGCTTGTTATTTCTTTGAAACGCTAATTCCACCTAAAACGCGGCTTTTCAGCTCTTCTGTGGATCCCTACTGATATCTGCATTGCTTACTGTACTTATTTCCTTGTTTGAATGAAAGTTACTGTTTGTCGTTTTTGCATTTAAGTTACCTGTAGCACATTGCATTTACGTTACCTGGCACTTGCTCACTAAAGCAATTATATAGGTCAGCACTAAAAAATTAAAAGCACTACACCCTCATAAACTCCCCTTGAGTACCTTGTTCCCCATTGGCCCTTTTTTTTCAATTATAAAGGAATTCCCAATACTATTCTAGCATGTCCAAAGGTCAGTTGTCAATCTCCTCTCTGGTCCAGCTGGTGAATCTGGGAATCTTGAGGCAATGTTACAACTGCTTCATGTACACAGACAACCCTCTTCTCCTCCCAACAAATTCCAACACATGTGAGAGATGCAACCATATAGCCAAACTGGAGGCTAAGCTCTCTCAACTCAGTACTGGCATAACCAGTCAGGAGGAAAAGGAAACCACACTCACTACAATTCCAGTCTCACATAGACCTACCACGACAGCAAACCAAACACATAAACACACAAAAACATGCTTGGATGCTCTAAATAAAAATCTGCATAAGCAGCAGAGACCTCCAAAGCAGACACCCAAGCAACCGCTACCCCAAAACAAAATATGTACAACACATAGCTCACAAAGCCAGTGTGCCGAACAGTCACAGTCCTTAAGGCTAAACAACACACCTGATACACTTGTAATAGGTGACTCTATCGTCAGGCACACTGACGTCCCGCTCACCAGGCTGAGCAAGGAGAAGGTCACGGTGAGCTGCCTGTCGGGCGCTAGGATCCGACACATAACACAAGCACTCAGGTCACTCCAAGGCAAGTACAAATATGACTCAGTCATTGTCCATGCTGGTGTGAATGACCTGAGATGTACCTCCCTGGACTACATGAAAAGAGACATAGATGAGCTCTCTGAGCATGTAGCCCAGGCCGGTATGACCCTGACCTTGAGTAGCATCTTACCCTCACCAAGAATGATGCCACAATATGAAGACAAGATGATCAATTTCAACAATTGGCTTAAGTATTGGTGTCATTCAAAGGGGATCCAATGCCTGTCAGCCTAGGATGACATGCTCGACAAGCCATGATGCTTCGCTAGGGACGGCTTGCACCTATCACCCCTGGGCTTTCGGATATTGGCAAAGGCTCTTGCTACCCCCATAGTGCCTTTTTAGGCAAGGATCAAAAGACAAACCCACCTCCATAGGTATCACAAGGGATAAGAAACTAAGAGTAATGCTACTCAACGCCAGAAGTCTAAACCTCAAGATGCATGCACTCGAAACTCTCCTTAGCATGGAGAACATCGATATCTGTGCAGTAACAGAAACCTGGTTCAAGGCTCCCGAGAGCACCCCAGCACTACCAGGTTATACCTCATACCATGCTTTTCGGCCCCAAAACTTGGACCGAACCACAAAAGGAGGGGGAGTATCAATATTCGTCAAAGATACCCACACCTCCAGGTTGGTGGCACAGCACGAAGCATCAGAGACTATCCATGTGCAACAAACAGTGGGTAAAACTGCCTTCCAGTTTATAGCCTGCTACAGACCACCATCCCAAACCCAGGAACTCCACTCGGCCTTCCTGAGAACACTGGAAAATATGAAGTTCTCTCCAAGCACCATTATATTGGACGACGTCAACTACCCAAACATAGACTGGGAGCATTACTCTAGCTCCAACACCTTAGCCCAAAGGTTCCTAGAATTTATAAACTCAAATGCTATGGAACAGTTTGTTACCACTCCCACAAGAGAGGAAAACATACTGGACCTGATCATCACCAACATAGGGACTCTATGCTCCGGACCAGAAGTGTATCCCTCACTGGTAAGATCAGACCATAAACTAATCTCACTGGATATTCACATCCCGACCCCACCCCCTTCCCAGAAAACCACAGTGAAAAACTTCTCTAAAGCAAATTTCACACTCCTCAAAACCGAGGTGGAATCCTTCAAAGCACCCGGGCCTGTGGAAAATACAGCCCAGACCGCAGAATCCTTTATAAACGCATTCTATGAACACCTTCAGGAATGCATGGATCATGCAATCCCAAATAAAACCAAGACCCAATCCTCCAAAGGCAGACGTCTTGTCTGGTAGACCCCAGCCATAAACAAACTATACAATAGAAGGAGGAAGCTACTACATGATAGAGCAAAATCACAAAAAGGGAAGGCATCTCTGATCAGTATTAGCAAAAAACTACAGGCACTCATAAAATCGTCTAAGGCCATCTTCGAGAGAAAAATTGCACAGGACACTAAGGATAATCACAAGGCTTTCTTTAGTTATGTTAGGAACCTGGGTGGGAATTCCCAGATATGCTCAGAATTAGTCCAAAATGACAAAAAATGCATCAAACCCACACAGACATTGCCAACATCCTAGCTGACAGGTTCAGCGCAAACTCCCCCCCCCCACCAAAAGGGCAAATATCTATCCCAGCAAAGTGCTGCCCCCCTGACATCTCAGATGCTCAGGTAAGAGCCGCCCTCTCCAAAGCAAAAAACACAGCATCAATGGGACCAGACGGTGTCCCGGGCTGCATCCTACATGAACTCCAAGAAGAGCTAAACCCAAACATAAAACTACTGTTCAATCTCAGCCTTACTACAGGATATGTACCCAAAGAGTGGCGTACAGCAATGGTGGTCCCTCTCTACAAAGGTGGTGCCTCAACGGATCCTGGAAACTATCGCCCCATATGCCTGACTAGCTTGGTCTGCAAAGCTATGGAAAGGATCATCATGGACCTCATAAATAAAGATATTGAGGACCTACAGACACTGGATCCTACCCAGTTCGGCTTTGTTAAGGGCAGATCCTGCCTCTTAAACCTGGTCGATTTCTTTGAAACAGTCACTAAGGCCATTGACGAGGGGAAGGTGGTCCACACAGCCTACCTGGACCTCACAAAAGCCTTCGATACAATACCCCATTCGGGCATTATAGATAAGCTCACCAGCTTAAATATAAACCCCTATGTCACTAGATGGGTTGCAAACTGGCTCAAGGACAGAACCCACATGGTTAGAATTGCTGGAGCCATGTCAGACTCCAAACCAGTTACAAGTGGCGTCCCACAAGGCTCAGTCCTGGGACCTCTCTTGTTCGGTATATATTTCTCAGAGGTACAGGCCAACACAGAAGGACTGTGGCTGGCCAAGTTCGCAGATGACTGCAAACTGGGCACCATAATCGAATCTCCAGCCAACACAAGCATCCTCCAAAAGGGCCTCATAGAAACAGAAGACTGGTGCCAGAGCCATGGCCTCAAGCTAAATGACAAAAAGTGTATAGTCATCCCCTTTGGCAAAAACAAAGTGCCCACAAATTACCACATAAGTGGTAATCCATTAAGTACGGAAGAAGTAATTAGGGACCTGGGGACCCAAGTTGATAGCAATCTCTCATTTGACAACCACGTGGCCAAAGTGGTTAGAAAAACATTTTATATAGCCCACCTAATCATGAAGGGATTCACATCTAGATCAGGGGAGGTCATCGTGCCTCTTTACTCATCCCTCATCAGGCCCATAATTGAGTACAATGCCCCTTTTGGGATGTACCTTACCAGACACCTGCAGCAACTGGAAAGACCCCAAAAGTACCTCACCAAGAGGATCAAAGGGCTCAAACAGATGCCATATGCTGCCCGGTTAAAGAAACTCCAGCTCTGCTCAGTGGCATACCGCCTGCTCAGAGGCGATCTGTGCCTGACGTATAAAGCCATGTCCAACCCGGAATTAATGGACATGCTGCACCTCAGAAAATCCAAATCCCATCGAGCTACGCGCTCGAGAGACGTGAACCTCAGCACTGAAATAAATAGGACATGCTGGAGGGACAGATTCATAACTCAGAGGCCCCCTTCACTCTGGAATAAAATCCCAGTCCAGGTTAGGCAGAGTCCCTCATTTACTCTCTTCAAGAGGAATCTTGATGAGTGGATGGGGGATCGTAGGTTTACCCCGGCTATCACTTCTGTGTCACTGTTAGACAGAGGCACAGTATACTAACCTCGAAAAAGGGCATAGCAAAATTAATTTAAAATGGGTGGCAAAAGCCAAACACACTCTGGCTAGGCTTATAAATGCCCTAGGGCAGATAGCCTAGTATGAACCTATGAACCTATGAACCTATGAACATATATACCCACCACCCATAGTACTTGGCTAATACATAGACCACCATAAAAATCACTGGTCTAATGCCCCTTTTGGTTAACTGGGTTTGGGTATGGTGATTTCATACCCCATAGAGAGTGATTCTCAACCTGTGAACCACAGCCCGCTCATACATTCTTCATTCTGTTTCTAGCATTTCAAATAATGGTAGCACCTGTGGAGGCATAAGAACACACTCCAAGCTAGTCAAACAATGAGATCATGATATTCATTCACCATTGTAGAAAGTTATATCTGCATAAGATCCAGGCATGCACAAGAAGAAGTGAGTGCAAAAGATTGACTTACGGCAGGATTTGGGTGAGCACCTGCCATTCCTTACAGGGATCACATGCCCCAGTCAACAGTGCCACCTCAGGTGTGATGACCGATAAAAGCAAAGGCCCCAACAACTGGCTGAGTGGGTTGACCAGCTAGCAATGAGAAGGCCAAAGCTCTATAGTAAGTATTATTATTATTAGTAGTAGTAGTAGTAGTATTACTATTATTATAAATATTACAGTGACTATTTTGGTAATATTAAACATAGGTTTAAAAAATTAATCTATAAGAAGTTTATATAATCTAAAGCATTTGCAAGAAGAAATACATGCAACTACAAATATGTATCTGTAATGTTATTATTATAATGCAAAGTAAAGCATAAACATACATGCACACAGACCTGCATCTATATACAAATATATGAAATGTCTGGTTATTGTCTGTGTAAGCACAATCTGTATATATAGCTATACATCTGTATGAGTACACATAACTATTTGCTTATATATATATATATATATATATATATATATACATATATATATATATATATATATATATATATATATATATATATATATATATATATATATATATATATATATATATATATATATATATATATACATCTATATATATATATATATATATATAGAGAGAGAGAGAAAGGAAGAAAAAAGAATTTGCATTTTCACATGATAATTTCATGCACTGTTGACATACCTTAGATACTAGTTAAATTACATGCAGACAGTTTTTTTAAAGAAAAAAATTGTTTGTGTAGGCCAGAAACGTATTCATTAGTATAATAATTGTAAAAGATAACCATTTCTTTCACAATACTAACTGCAGGTACAAGAGGAGGTTGCAGTGTCAAGTCATATTACTTCTGTGTTTCTTCTGTATACATTTTTAATCATCACCATTATATGCTCAGAATTCTTAGGAAGAAAAACTATGAAAGCACACACTTTTATTGTACAGCTAAGAAACTGAAAACTTCCTTGAATTATTACTTTTTTGTGTGTGTGAACACCTTCTGGCTGAACACAATTCACAGACTGTTACATGCAAAGCATAATATTTTAAAACATCATTCCACCAAAAGTGTCTCACTTTGTTTCTAACTTGCAGTTAAGGGATGATTGGCACAATATAAGAATCCAGATAATAATACGTTTCAACAAACACAAAGTAATTAAGTACTGCAGTGAATGGAATGTTTTCAAATAAGTATTAGTTATATATGTAATATTAATGGAAAATACAAGTAAAATATAAATATTGTATGCCTTCTTATATATGTAATATTAAGAGAAAAATGTGAAATACAGGTAAACAACAAGGGTCTTATGTCTCCTCCTTATAGCTGAGGAGCAAATCACCTACAGCTGGTGGCAGCATGGAAGAATTACTGCAAGACTGGTTGAAGAAGCTGGTAAGTATGTTTGAAATAGTAAATAGTACTGTGTGTTTTTCATTAGTAGCTAGAAAGATAGACAGGTAGATAGATAGACAGATAGCTGCACATATAGATAGATACACTAGATAGACAGATAGATAGATAGATAGATAGATAGATAGATAGATAGATAGATAGATAGATAGATAGATAGACAGACAGACAGGGAAATGATTTATAAACCATAATGACTGGACCACCAGAGTGCATTCAGTTCATTACTACAACCGAAACTGAGAGATATGTCAGTATATAAGTAAAATATTCTATCTTTAACTCATTTTATTACTGTATATATGGAAATAACTTATAGAGCATGGTAATTTAAGGACTACAGTGCATTCAGTACATTACTGCAACAAAATGTAAAAGGTATGTCACTATATAAACTGCAGTATTTTGTCTTTGACTTTGTAAGATATAATGGTGTTTTCATTGCAGTATTGCAACCAAATGCATATCAGGCACAGATATGATCAGTATGTTTGTGTAGTAGGATGCAACATGTAAGCCCCACCAGAACTTGACTGCAATACACTCTTCTGCCAAATTTACAAAATCCAGTTCTGCATACACACTTTCCATACATTCTATTTTACTTCAATAAAGATATATAAAAATAAAATGTTTTAAAGTAAGAAATCAAATGCTGTGTAACATGATATGCACATTTATTGTGTATATTGTCTCCTCTGCCACACCAATCTGTTTTTTCTTATTTTAATTATGCATTCCTTCCTCTTTAATATTTTATTTCTGTCACATTTATGTTATTTTTTAATAGCTGAAAAATCCTCTGGAGTTGTCCAGGAATATACTTCTCAGGTTAGGGAGCACTCATCAATTGCTCATCCAGGGACATCCTCATAAGGTCGAAGCAGTGGCACCAATCCTGCAAACACTCCAGAACATGGCAGCCTGGTAAGCCTCATTGAATGGGGGCTTCTTGACTTGTTGAGGATATGCTGGAGCAGGTTTTGGACAGCTGGATTCAGCCAATTGAAGACTCTCTTCAGTATGTTCAAGACATGCTATCCCAATTGGTGCTGACCACTGCACTACCCCGGCTCCTACCCCCTCAACATAAGGGTCCTCCACTGTACCACCATCTGATAGTGGAAACATTTGAATGTCTTTGGACTGGGACTCCTGCTGCTACCTCATCAGTCCTTCTTTCACTGTCTTTTCTTCTTTACACTCTTACCTATTTCCCAGCCACACTACCATCTTATATATGAAAAAAAAATGAAAAGATAGGTAGTCTATCCCAAGAAAAAAACACGTTGTCCCTCCTTTCCCACCTCCTCCAGCACTACTCAAGTGATGTATTCTTGCTGTGTCTAGTTTATGCCTCCCTTTTTTACAACCTTTTCTAGTTTCCTCTTTCAATTCATTAACAGGGTGTCCAAATAATAATACCCTTTTATAAAATATTTTAAAACACCTTTATTTTTTTAAATATTAATAATAAAAGCTACAGAGTCCACCTCTTGCCTCGGGTCTCTCAAGCATGACTGCCTATAGCCAAGTTCACCTTCAATATCCAAATACATACAAAATGATATGAAGCCAATCGCTTTTACTAAGTACTTTGTATGTCATTAATACTTGTCTTTAGGTACTTTGCGCTTTTGCCATAAGTAGGCATGTTTTTCATTTTTCCTTAATCAATGATAATGACCTATGCTTAGCTTATTTGCATAAACCTTTAGCAGTGCTCATCACAGATAACCACTACACAGCTGCGAAGTCCCAGACTATAAATACCACCCTATGTTCCCTCAAAGAAAGAGGTTTACATATTTTTGATATCTGTCCTTTATCCAAGTTAGGGCTACTATTTTTTGTAAATATGTCTTTGTGACATTATCATCTAGTGACCCAGACTTGCTCATATTTAAAGGTTCAAGGTAATATAGAAAAATGAACATTTCTTCAATATCAGAAATTTCT
Source organism: Protopterus annectens (assembly GCF_019279795.1). Taxonomy (NCBI): domain Eukaryota; kingdom Metazoa; phylum Chordata; order Ceratodontiformes; family Protopteridae; genus Protopterus; species Protopterus annectens. Next base: position 797,916,054 of record NC_056732.1, on the reverse strand, counting down.
TTCTTTGTTAGTAGATTTATAATATTATTAATTTAAAATTCTTTTAACTTATTGTTTTACTTCTGTTACATAATCTATGTAAAATTTTAGGAGTCACTGCATAATTGTGCAATCTTATCTTTTTTTTTGTAAAGCCATTTTGATCTTTTGAACTAAAATATTCTAATGCTGTTAACATCTTTATAGCATCTAAGCTATTTGTTTACATTTTTTTCCATACTAACATAACTTTTTTTGCAATTCTTCCCGCTTTTTTTTTAATTTCCTTGTTCCATTTCTTAATCTTATAATGAATCCATTTCCCTTTGTTTTGTTACAGATTTGCACTTTTAAATAATCCCAAAGTATAACTTTATTTACAATGTTGGTATCATTAAATGAAAGATAATCATTCAATTTCTCCCAAAAAGTATTAGTTGTATTCTTTTAATTTTATCACATATGCTGGGATTTTCTTTGCAAGCTGGATTTTTTTAAACCCATTGTTATATCCAAACATAACTGAACGTTGTAAGTACCTACCTGGGTGGACATTGTTGTGTATGCCAATATATTGTTAAGACATTTGAATATGTGAATGAGATTCCTTTTCCTGTTTCTAACTTTTATAGCTGTAACACAGAAGGGGCTATGTATGTCTTTCAATGCCCATGTGGTCTGACCTATATTGGGGAGAGTAAAAGGAAATTTAAAGTAAGGTTGCAATAGCATGTAAAAATATTAAGCAGGTTAAAACTGAAAGCTCTATTGCACAACATTTTACTCAGTCTCATAAATCTGATCCTAATGGATTAAAGGCAACAGTTTTGGAAAAAGTGTCTATAAATTTTTGTTCAGAAAATGTTTATAAAAGAAATCTTTTGTATAAGGAAGCTATATTATTTTATTTTTTAACACCTCATGTCCTTCAAGTCATAATATAGATTGTAATTGGAATGTAATTATTTAATTTGCATTTTTATTGGTTAATTGTTTAATTGATAGGTGTATCTAATATATTGGTTGAATAAGATTTTAGTACTCCTTGAAGGCTGTGTTTTAGTCAAGGCACCAGAAAAAAGAGCCAGTTTTTGTTGCTTTTGAGTGATTCCTGCCAGTGTTTTTTTTCTTTCTTTGTGCTTTTTTTCATGGTTTTATAATATTTGGTTTGATGGCCAGTGACCCCGCTTTTAATTTACCTTGTATCTTCAGAGACGATGCCCTAGATATTTCAAAATGCACTATGGATCATTCTGAGACCCCATGCAGATACTTCTGTGGATAATACTGGTACTGGCCACCTAAATGCTGTGGACTGTTTAGCTTACATTTTGGAAAGATTTGAACAGAAATGAAGAATGAGGACAGATAATCCCTTTTACTTATTTAATTTATTTATAGTGTTTATTTAATTTATTCTGTTATTAGTTAATTTTTTAATTGATGGTGTATTTAATATGTTGGTTGGATAAGTTTTTTAGTATTCCTTGAAGGTGAGTTTTAGCCAAGGCACAGGAGAATAAAGCTGTTTTTTATTGCTTTGAGTGGTTCCTGACAGTGTGTTTTTCTAGGGGGAGTGGGTTCATGGTTTTATAATATTTTTGATATCTGTTCATTATCCAAATTAGGGCTAATATTTTTTGTAAATATGTCTTTGTGGCATTATCTTCTAGTGACCCAGACTTGCTCCTATTTAAATCTACAAGATAATTTTTAAAAATTAACATTTCTTCAATATCAGAAATATCTTTCTTTGTTAGTAGATTTATATTATTAATTATTAGACATTATTAACTTAAAATTCTTTCACTGTATTGTTTTACTTTTCTTACATAATCTCTGTACATTTTTAGGAATCATTCCATAATTGTGCAGTCTTATCCTTTTTTAAAGCCATTAAGGTCTTTTGAATTTAAATATTCTAATTTTGTTAATATCTTTTATAGAATGCAAGCTATTTGTTTCAGTTTTTTCTCTACTAACATAACTTTTTGCAGTTCCTCCTGTTTTTTTTTAATTTCTTTGTTCCATTTCTTAATCTTTTTATGAGTCCATTTTTCCTTTATTTATTTATTTTTTTTACAAATTTGCACTTTTAAATAATTCCAGAATATAACTCTATTTACAATTTTGGTGTCATTAAATGAAAGATAATCATTCAATTTTGCCCAGAGGTATTAGTTGTATTCTTTTAATTTTATCACATATACTGGGATTCTCTTTGTAAGCTGGAATTTTCTTAAATTGTTATATCCAAACTTAATGCAATGTGGTCAGAAAATGCAGTAAGTATTTTAAGCATGTTAATTTAATTCCACATATCTAAAGAGACATAAGTTCTATCAATGCAAGTCTGTGTTTTATATATGTAAAAGTAATGAATAAAACAGAGCAAATTACTTTCTGTATCTTTACTACTTATTTTAAATTGTTTTAATTATTCATTTGTTTAATGATTTTTGGTGAAACTAGTTTTATATTCCTGCTTAAACTTGTATCTACTTTATCTATAATACAGTTGAAGTCACAAACTAAAACAAGACTGTCATCTCAGTGAGTTTATAACACTTTAAATGATATTTTACCAGTACGACATCCACCGCTTGAATCATTAAAATTTTGTTAATGTATACAACATTTTACCTTACTGGATAATTATAACAGAGAGCATTCCCTTAGAATTATTTAACTTGTAAATAATCTTGGAGATTATTAAAGATTTTTTACATGATATGGTTGTGCTTCCTCCTTTTTTCCCAAAGAAAGATGAAGTGATAACTTCATAACCTTTATAGTTCAAAAAGGGATATCTTTCCCTGTCAACTCTGTGCCCTACTATAATAAAATATTACTTTTGTTTATTTTTAAATATTTCAATAATGCTCTTCTTTTATTGACGCTGTTTAATCCATTAATGATATTGCTGTGCCTCTTCCTTTTTTCCCCAAAGAAAGATGAAGTAATAACTTCATAACCTATATTGTTCAAAAAATTAACATTGTTCCCTACCAATTCTGTGTCCTTCTATAATAAAATGCCATTTTTGTTTATTTTTAAATATTTTCATAATGGCCTCATTTATTGACACTGTTTAATCCATTATTATTAACAGAAATATGTTTCACAATTTCTATATGCTGTACTTAATTTCAAGAATATTAGCTGAGATGTATTGAAGATTGTATTTTCATGACAAGTTACCGTCGCTTGACTTGAGTGGACAGACTACTGAACTAAACTCTTGCTGTTTCTTATTAGAACCTAGATACCTCCTACAATAACTTATATAACATACAAATAAAATAATAATAATAATAATAATAATAATAATACTATTAATATTACTAATAATGATACTAATAATATCCTCTAATTCTGTAAACTGATAAATCACTTATCATACTTCCTATACAAAACCTTGAATAACTGTAATTATCAAAGAGAAAAATATTTAACTATTAATGATTTTGATGTTTTTAAATAAACACACTATATGGTCATTAACAGTAATTTATATGCCAACAACATATTATGGACAATAACATTGATCTATGTCCTTGAAGAAAGCATTCATATTTCTGGCAATGGCCATGTGAGTACTAAGCTATATGCAGAAATTGAACTGAAATGGATCTTATACAAGATACTCCTACAAGATTAAATCATGTTCTAATTAGATAGAATTTTAATAACCTTGCCAGTGATAGATGGAATAGAGATTTGTTAGTATTATCAAGATAATCTGAGTCAAAAGTTAATATTTTTTGAACAAGGATCATCAGGGTCTTCAAAACCAAGAGAAAAACACTACTTTTCAAAGCTGAAAGGATGATTTGACAGCTCATGAGCCCAAGTACATTAGAGCTGGGAACAGATAACTTAACATGTATGGGTCAAACCCACAGGTAATGGTTTGTGGATTTAAAATAAGTGAGATGATCTCACAGTAATCTGACATACAAACTCATTCAAGGTCCATTGGAGGACTTCAGCCTAATCTAACACTGAGCATAATGTGGGAGAAGTTATTGTCCTCACTGACACAATCTCAGCTGCAAAGAACAAAGTAGAAAATTCATATTCCTCAGAAACAAATATCATATGATTGGATTGACATGCCAGATTACTTAACTTGTTCACCATCTAGAAAAGTGCAACCAGCCAGTTTGATGCAGAAGATCTCTATCTAGTCAGGAGCCCTTCCATCTGTTAGAGCCCTCAGTAAGATAGCAGCATAGTTCACCTAGTCAAAACTTATTTCAGTGTGCATACTGCCTTTCTTTAACCTCAGGCTTTTTTCCCATCTCCCAAATTACTATGGAGCTTGTCATCAAACCATGGCTCATGCATACACACACACACACACACACACACACACACACACACACACACACACACACACACACACACACACGCGCACACACACACACACACACACACACATACACACATATATATATATATATATATATATATATATATATATATATATATATATATTTGTATGAGTAAAAGTTGTACAGATCAACTGCTTTAAGCATCTATTGTGGTGCACAGTATCTTCAAGATAGGACAACAGGGATCACAGACTGCATGCCATGGCCATGGGATCTGTTGAGTGAAAGTTGGCTATCAAACCTGCCATAAACTGAGAATTGCTACAATTAATGTAGGTTCACTGACAGGACACAGCTTGGAAGTGGATGATATGATGATACAGAGGAGGCTGGACATCCTATGTATCCAAGATCCAAAATGGAAGGGCACTGCAGCAAAGCCACTTGGCTTGGGATACAACTACTACTCACAAGGAGGGCAGGCTAGAAATGGTGTGGGAATTGTGGTGAGAGAGAACCTTCAGAAGGCAGAGAGGGATATCATCAGAATTAATAACAGACTCATGGCAACTAGACTCCAGTGTAATGATAGGGCAGTATTCATAATCTCAGCCTTTGCCTCACAACAGGGTTTTGATAGTGAGGAAAAGAGTGCGTTCTGACAGCATTTGCAGGACCTACTAGCTAAAGCAGGACAACAGGAATTGGTATTGACAATGCGTGGCTTGAATCCACATTTTGGGACAGACAGAACAGGATATGAGGACTGCCTGGGTCCACATGGTGGAACAACAGGCAAAAAGGAGAGGCCAGTCCAGACTTCTATCAAGCAAATGGCTTGATAGTAGCCAAAACATGGTTCAGAAAGAGAGAGAGATTCATAGGATCATATTTAAGAGTGGCCAACATGTAAATGAGGCAGACTTCCTCCTAGTGAGAAAAGGGCACTAAGGTAGATTCAGTTATTGCAACGTCATCCCCAGTGAAACAGCTGACCCACAGCATAAACAACTGTTTGCCAAAATTAGCTGCAAGAAGTGGTCAGAAAAGGCTCTAAGGTCAACAGAAAAAGGTCTGTCAGTTGACTGGAGAGAAAGTACAAGAGTTCAAGGAATTACTGAGGGCTCTAGCACCCCAAGAAAAGGAGGAGGAAATAGGTGGAGTTGAAGCCGAATGGCAGTGCCTTAAAACAGCATGTGTGAGGAGTACAGAACAGATACTTGTCTGAGTGAGGTATGGAAATAAGGTACATAAAGAAAGCTGGTGGAGGAATGTAGACGTCCAGGATGCCTTCAAAAGAAAAAAAGGACTGCATGAAAAAGTGGGATAGAAAAGACTGACCAGGCTAGGAAGGAATACTGGTTGGCTAACAAAGAAGCTAATAAAGGAGTTCCAGTCATAAAGAACAGGGGATCCGAGGCACTGTACCAGCTTCTGGAAAGTGACTCAGTAGGTGGTTTAAAGAAAATGTATCAGGTTGCAAGGCAAAAATAGAAAGATAAAGAAGATAGTCAGACTCCTTTCATAAGGGATGCTAGCAGCAACCTGCTCACCAATCCACAGGACATCAAAGCCAGATGGAAGGAGTACTTCCAGAAGCATCTGAATGAAGAAAACCCCATAGAAGCTGTGCTGCCCCAGAAACAGCCTATGATGAGAGAAGAAAAGTAGACCACCCTAGAAGAAGTAAGAATAGGACTAAAGAATATGAAGTCAGGGACAGAAGCAGGCTTGGATGAGATCACAGCAGATATGATAAAGATGCTGGGTGAGATCGGGGGAAAATGACTTCAGTATGGAGAGGCAGGCTTATCTCAGATGACTGGAGAATAAGCATGCTTGTACCAGTGTACAAGAACAAAGAGGGCATCCACAATTGTGAGGAGTACAGAGACATCAAACTCCTGGTACATTGCATGAAAGTTCTGGAGAGGTTGATTGATAAATGGATATGCAGAGTAGTAGAATGTAAGGTTGGAAATGAGCAGTTTGGATTCAGCTCAGGATGCAGCACAAGTGACCCAATGTTTCCAGTGAGACAGATAGTTGAGAAGAAGCTAGAGATGAGGAAAGAGTCCAACTAAGTATTCCTATGAGGAGGTCCCAAGAAAGCTGATTTGGGCAGTACTGCATTGGTTCAAAGTCCCAGAAACATTGGTAGAATTAGTGCAGGCTATGCATAAGGACCAAATGATGCAAGTATGGACAGTGTTAGGTCTCACAGAGGGGTTCCCAGTGGGAGTAAGTGTGCATCAGGGTTCAGCCCTGAGCCCAAAGCTGTTCATACTGGTGATGGACTACATTAGCAAACAGGTCAAAGGAGTCCAAAAGTAACCATTTGAAGGGCATCCAAATACTGAAAACTCAAAAAACAGTTTGATGCCCAAACGAGTAGTAGTCACATCATAATTTTCACTCATAAACCAAGAAACAAGTACATAATTCCACAAATTTATTAGTTAAACACTTTTTTTCCCCTAGCCATCGGGGACTTCATCAGATTATGGTGTGACTACTACTCGTTTGGGCATGAAACAGTTTTTTGAGTAAACAGGTTAAAGGAGACAGATCAACAAAGTTGCTGTATGTGGACAACATAGCATTACAGGCAGACTCTGAGCAAAAACTTCACCAAAGTATAGAGGAATGGAATGCAAAATTGAAGGCACATGCAATGAAATTAAGAACAGATAAGACAGTGGTAATGGAAGCAAATTATGGAAGTCAGATTACACTGAGAATTGAGATAATAGAGAAGATAATGGAACAGGTAAATAGCTTCAAGTGTCTGGGAGGAGTGGTTGAGGAGAAGGGAAGTCTGAATGAAGAGGTCAAAACTAGAATCTGAGGGGCTGCAGCCAACTTGCATAGAGTGTCAGGTGTAGTCTATGATAGAAGAATGCCAAAAAAGCTGAAAAATAAGTTGTACAAAACAGTGGTATAATCAGTACTACTGCAATGGTACAGAAACCTGGGCAGTAAAGGAAGAGCAGAGGAGGAAGGTAGAGGTGATGGAAATGAAATACCTGAGAACGGTAGGAAGATGCACATTATGGGACAGACAAAGAAATTAGGACATGACAGCAGAAGCCAAAGTAGCTCCAGTTGCAGACAAGATCAAAGAGAACAGATTAAGGTGGTTTGGAAACATGCAGAAAAGCAGAAGCCAATCAGGTGAAGATTTGGGAAAGACAGAAAGAAGGTAAGAGGAGATGAGGATGTCCAGGAAAGACGTGTATGGATTGTGTGAAAGAAGATCTGCAACAGTCAGACATGAGTGTTGAAGAAGGCAGGAGTGTAGCATTGAATTGAAAGACATGGTGACAGTTACCATGATACCCCAACCCAATGTAGAAAAATGGTAAAAATGGGGCTGATGTTGATGATGATTTTTCATAGGTTCATAGGTTGGTACTAGGCTATCAGTCCTAGGGCCTATACAAGCCTAGCCATAACAATTCCCTGGCTATTTCTTCCCACACTATTTACTTCCCTGGACCCCTGTCTAGCAGGGTGACTGACATGATCCCTGGGGTGAATTTCATTTCTCCCATCCAATCGTCAAGGTTCCTTTAGAAGAGGGCCAAAGAGGCACTCTGCTTGACATGTATGGGCAATCTATTCCAGAGTCTGGGGAGTCTCTCGGTCAAGAACCTATCCCTCCAGCATGTTTTGTTTATTGTGATGACAAGGTTTAGATCTCTGGAGCATGTGGATCTGAGGAACTGGGATTTCTTTAAGTGTAGCATGTCCAACAGCTCTGGGTTTGACATGACCTTGTATGTTAAGAAGAGATTGCCTCTGAGTAGACGATATGCGACAGAGTATAGCTGGAATTTTTAAGGTGGTCAGTGTAGGGCATCTGCTTTAGGCCTGTGATTCTTTTAGTGAGGTATTTCTGGGCCTTTCCAGTTGTTGCAGATGTCTTGAGAGGTACATACCAAACGGGGCATTGTATTCTATAATGGGTCTAATGAGGGATGAGTACAGTGGGGCAATAACCTCCTTTTTTCTGGATGAAAAGCCCTTAGTGATGAGGTCTGCCACATAGAAAGATTTCCTGACTGTTGTGGCGATGTGGTTATCGAAGGTGAGACCACTGTCCACCTGTGTCCCTAAATCTCTTATCACACTTTCGGTGTTTAATGTACTGCCACCTATATGGTAATTCACAGATACATGTTTTTTCCCATAGGGGACAACTATACATTTCTTGGCATTGAGCTTGAGCCCGTGGCTCTGGCACCAAGCATCTGTTTCTGTAAGGCCCTTTTGTAGAGTATCCACATAATTTGGGGATTCAATAATGGCTCCCAGTTTGCAGTCATCTGCGAACTTTGTTAGCCAGAGTCCTTTAGTGTTGGCCTGTACTTCAGAGAAGTAGATGCCAAACAAGAGCGATCCCAGGACTGAACCCTGAGGTACTCCACTTGTCACTTGTCTGGAGCTGGATTTGGTGTCGGCTACTTTTACAGTGTGGGTTCTATCAGTAAGCCAGTTAACAATCCACTGGGTGACGTAGGGATTAATGCCCAGCTTAGTAAGTTTAGTTATGATTCCAGAGTGGGAGATGGTGTACTGTATTGCTGGATGTACTTAATTTTCAATGGCCTCTGATCCTATTTTCAGTGTCTGCAGGTTGAGAGGTATGAAATAGGAATGGAGATCCCTGAAAATTAAATACTTCCAGCTAAAAATCTGGATAACAGTTTAGCAAATTATGCATCAAAATTCCAACTAGTCAACAATTAGTAGGTATAGAAGATATCTCTCGGGCAAACAACAAAGTAGACAGTGTCACTAATGTATGGAGATTGCATTTGCAAAAGTGAGTCAGAATAAAATTCACTTGAGTCTGAGAATTCACATGTAATCACACAAGGTCTGGAACAATGGTCAGCCAAAAATACCATGACACCAAGAGTGGTAGTGCTGAGAACTGAAAATAAAAAAGTAAGACCTTTGTCCACTCTGAGCCGATGTGAAAAACAAGCCTGACTTGAAGCAGTTCATAAAACACAGCAGCATGAAAAAAAGACGAGGCAAATGATAACAAACCAAGCAAAACTATAACAGCAAAAAAATGCAATGACATACAGGATTATGCTGCCCAAAACTGCAATACATCCAAACCAGTGTTCACCAAGAGAAAAGGTGAAATGGAAACTAAACAAAAAAACAAATTAGATGATATGTTGCCTTTGTCATACAAGAAAGAAAGAAAAAAATCCTTAAATGCTTTTTGCTCAATCTACCCCCCCAACATTCATACTTCCGCTGAACTCCAGTGTGTGGCCCCTTCCATTGATGTGACCAATGTACATGAAGCTATCAGAATCCTACCTACAGAGAACTTGCAGTGATTAACAGGGGACATGGTGAGGGTATCCTAGGCATCTGCTTCAGTGATATTGCACCAGTTCCTCAATGCCATCCTATATTATGTGGGGGAGATTATGTGGTCGCCACATGCTACAGAGGAGACAGCCAATACCATAATTGCTTTCTCTGATATATCCCATTTCTCTGAAGTACTGAGGGCCATAGACAGTACTCACATTACAATTATTTGCCCCTTATGAACAGGGAAGAAGATTCATTGATTCATAGATTTCTATTAGGCAAATGAGCAAGTGTGCCTTTCTAAGTCTAGCCAGGTTTTCCCAAAAGATTACTGATGTCCTGTATCCAAATTCAACACTGAGGGCCAGGCATTTATAACCTACTTCTGTTCATAAGAGACATGGGTGCCAGGCCCCATGTAAATGTCTTATTCCCTATCCACTGGTCTAAGTTTTGCTTAAATTGAGTGATAGACAAACTCAGGTTCGCATTGATGGGAGTCCTGTTCCATAAGAGGGGCAGTTTCTGGGACACATATATGTCCATCCAGTGTATCATATTAGCAAACACAAGGGTTCCCACTACATGAACTGCCTGGTGGTCTGTAATGCACATGGTATAATGTACAGTTTGCCTGCAGGAAACTCATGCAATGCTCATGTTATCCAAGTCTGACACACATGCAACTTATATCAGCTTGTTTGTGTTGGTTGATTTTACCCAGAAACTTCTTATTGGCAATGTCAGGTATACCTTGGAGTCATGGATAATGACACCTATCATTAATCGAAAGAACATGGCACAAAATGGCTATAACTTTTTCCCCATCACAAACCTGACTCACTGTTGAATGTGTGTTGAGCCTGATGAAGGCCTAGCTCCACACATGGATGTATATTCTTCCCACTTCTAGTATCCTGTTACAGAATGGAAAAGAAAAGTATATGAAAACATTTACATCCCTGCCTGACATATTTTATCACACATAGATACTTGTACACACACATAGATGCACCCACACTCAAGGAGACACAGATACAAATAGACACTCAAAGACAAATGAAGTAGCACAGACATGTAGTGTCTTACACACACACACACATACACACACACACACACACACACACACACACACACACACACACACACACACACACACACACATACACACACACACACACACACACACACGCACTCAGACACCCACATACACAAACACACACACACACAAATGGGAGCTCAACTACACAAACTCACACATACAGGCAGAAAAGCACAGAAGTATGCACACACACACACACACACACACACACACACACACACACACACACACACACACACACACACGTAGACACACTCACACACACAAAGCCACTTTGTTGACTGTGTACACCTTATATGTATGATAATCATCAACAGTACATATGCACATGCTCACACACAAGCACACACACAAACACAGAAACACACACACACAAACACTTGTAACTGCTAAAACTGCAGTTACTAGTGTTAGTTATTTTTCTTTACACATGCCAACCCTATCTTTTTAAACTACTCATTTATTGAGCTGAAAGGAAATGGCAGCTATACTAAAATATTTTATTTACAACATATGGATTTGGTACCAAAAAATAGGTGCAATCTATTTTACCTGTCTCTCCCTAGCAACTAATTCACCTCTTTAGAATGTCAAGTATCCAGTAGGATTTACTGATTCTCCATGGTCATTTTCAAGTACATATTGTTCAACTGTTTCTTTCTTATTCAATCAGGAAAGTAACATCACAGTCAAAGTAACCTTCATGCAGCTTATCTACATAAAAGCAAGCACCATGGCAAAAATGTTATTCGGTAATCTTATTATCTACCAAATTAAGGTTTCAAATTGTTGTCTTACACCCATGCACTTTCCTTAGCTATAATGTAGTGCATAGTGCATGCTGATTATTAGAAAAAATGGTTTAACTCATTCCCTGAAGTAGAGCTCTTTTGAGTGTGTACCTTTAACTCCCAGTGGGCGTGGCTTCAGCATTTAAAAAATGAAGTTATCACCTTACATTTTTAACAAATACCCATTGATAGAGGTCATATATCAATACAATTGCGTTTGCCATCATGTATGCTTCAACATAAAATGTTTTGATACCTTGTATGTAACATGGTTTTGGAATTACTAATGAAAATATGAACAGGCAGTAGGAGGTAACTACAGAAACGCCTGGAGATGTCACTCGGCTGTAATGATTTAAAACAGATCCTTGTTATGCATCTCTCTGACACAAAAGTGTCAGGTGTAATCTTTTGTTATGCACAGTTGGAGATGCTGAGCTCCAGTCTCATGCTAAGAGCATACATAGCAACCAACACAAGCATAGAGTCAAGGTCATAGACATCTTTTAAAGCCATAAAACACCTCTTGATGCCATACAAAAATGTGGACCAATGTGTTTAATAGTTTTTAAAGCTATTAGTCCATCAGAGGTAAACTGAACTTCTTACTTTGTGAGGCAGTGTTGTGTATTACGGTGTTAGAAGGTGTAAAACAGTGTGTGCTCCTTCACTTTTGTCTCCAAATAGTAGCACATCAAACCAACGCAACTACAATTATTGCCAATAATTATAATCAGGTGCTGTTGATCATAACCTATTAGTTATGTGTTCTCTGCGATGACTCCAAAGTTCATCTCGCTAGCTGAATTTCTTGGCATCCATGACAAAAGTATAAAGCAAGGCCACGCCCATCATTTACTTAGATGGGACTGCTGCAGCTGTTTCTACAAGCTGAATGATTAATGAAAGGAGAATAGTCCTCCTTCACCTTGATCAGTTGCTAATACCTATCTAAATGATACACCTAAAAATAAGAGAAACAGTGAAATAAAAAGTTACCATAAACAGCTTTCAGATTCAATAAAGTAAAGGATCAATTGATGAGATGATTAACATAGATTTGAATTCTACTAATCTGCACATATAAACATTGAGATGTCTGAAATCACCATCACATTTCCAGCGTTAAGATGAAAACATGCTTTCCTTAATGCATATATGTAAGTGCCATCACAGAAGTATGTATCATACTTAACTTCATGTAGTAATACACACTTCTGTGATGGCAGTTACGTACACGAGCCTTCAAGAGCGTGTGCTTCATACATACCCTCACACAATGATGATATCTCTTGCCTCATCTGCGTCATTGTTAATATCAAATGTATGCTGTCTCTTCTGTTTTATTACATCAAGCCAATGTATAATTGTTACAAACTACCCTTCATAGCAAAACACCAGATCAGTAAACCCCAACATAATTAAAACTGCAATGGCACAACATGACATGTTACTTTTTTTGCTTAATGTTGGGTCTGAGAAAATAAGGGTTAAAGGCATACATTATGGATTTACTCAATGTGTCTTTGTGAACATTTTGACATAAAAAGAATATTTACATATTTCAATTATTTAATTCCATAATATTTTGTCATCTTCATATATTAAACAGAACTATCAATTTTCAAATATTTAACATAGTCTGAATGAGAATTATTTGCTGATAAATTTAAAGTCTCATCCAAAATGTCTAGGAGTGCATTTGGCGTGGCATAACTCACATCTTGTAAAATGTTGGTGCTTTTGTGTCACCTATAAAATCATTATAATGTCATTTTTACCCTAAATGCAACAATTATATATGCTATAAATATAAATATATACTGCATTTACATGTTAGTTCAACATGCAGACATTGTTGTTTTTATTAGCAAGGATAGACGTTGCTGAGATTTCATGAACAGTACAGTAACTTCCAGAAAGCAGTCCTCATACTCCCACAAGTATAGTTCCTGCACACCAAAAACAAAACAAACAAAAGAAATGCTCATAACAGACACAGTGAACCAACAAATCATTCAAAATATAGAAACATTAAACAGGACAAGTATGACTTTTCAAAAAATAAATAAATAAATTCTATCATATGTTTTTACATAAGCAAAATGCCAATAAGAAGTGATAAGGCAAATTGTCTCATTTGTCTAGATTATCTTTTCTTTATACAGTATAATTATACTACGTCTAATAATTTTTGCATGCTATTATTAACTGTATTATTTGTTTCATGAAATTTGTATATAATATTATCACTTTTCGCTTGGGTCATGACAGAGTGACTTGGTCCAGCCCACTTATCAAGATAACAAAGTTATAAATGAAATAATCTGTAAATGTAGCAGTCAACAGATAAATAAACTGATAAAATAAGGAGTCTTTATAATATGAATTAGCAGGAATAACCAGTACTTGACATAGGATCAATGTTGTCCTTCTGGTTAAGATGATTGCTCTTTCATACAGGAGTTTATATGGGTAGTAGAAATCACAAGGCTTATGTTAGCCTTATATCAACATTATTTAAGTAAATCATACATTGCAATTTACTGCCTTGCTCTGCCTACCTGGTTTGTCCTGTCAGAGTTGTTAACTATCACCATGTCATATTATAACAATTACTTTTAGACTCTTGCCTGAATAACAATGCTGTGTCTCTTTAAATGATATTTATTTGCATTTTTTGTGAACATCCTACTGCAGGACACTTATCTTAGAGGATAGTAACAGAAATGAGTTGACCTTGAATTGGTTTTAAATGAGATGCTAATACATCAAGTTTTCTTTAAATTCCTTAGTGACCACTGCTGCTGGTGTCCACTCGTAGTGTACTTCTAGGCCATGTTTACACATAAAATAAAAAAAAAATGCATAGCTGGAGAAAAAAAGCAGTTGGCATGAACTAAATAATTAAACAGTTTTGACATGGATAGTTATCCCTGCTGTGATCCTTTGGCAGATTTTTTCTTCCATAAGGAGAACAGCAGTGCAAATTACAAAGAAACATGACAAATAAGCAACGGCTCTAAAAGTTGATTGTTATTTGTGACTTGTTTATCATCTAACACCTAATAATCCTTCCCAGGATTTCAGTATGCTACTTTTCACCTTTTACTGCATGTTTTATTAACAGGTTATTTGTGTGAACACTGTTAGTTTTAAAATACTTTTAGAGGAATTAAAAAAGGACACAGTATCACAGGTGCATAATGTCCTTGTCTGAATAAAATGGTTCACTGAAAGCCAAATGTACAAAGAAAGATAATTACTAACACCTGATTCTATCAAGACAGAGAGGTTATAAAATGCCTTATTTCCCATATCTTGCCATATGTTAAGTCCCCTCAGAAATACCTGCGCTATAAATTTGTGAAACTCGGAGATGATTTTGCCACCTTAATATGCTAAAGCAAATGCCACAGTAATACCGCTGTGCATTCAGTAGCAAGTAAAACATGTATACAGTTTAATTAATCTGCTTAGCAGCTTCCTTAGAACTTTTGAATGGCTGTCTTGAGCATACTCCAAACATCTTTATTGTTCCAAGTTTTGGAAAGCTAACAAAACAAAGAAAGTTGTTTGGGATTTTTCCTAGAGCTGATGAGCCATGACAGATGAGCAGATGACCCAAGTTAATTATTATTGAATCTGTTATTGCAGCTTTGTTGTCACCCAGCTCAGCCAGGATAAAATGATGACAGTAGGTGTCTCATTAAAACAGCTGTTTCAATTATGCTGCAGCAAATATTAGGGAAAAAGAGATTGAGTGAGTGTATATGTAAGGAAATAGATTTTTCAAGTTTGTCACTTTTTCAAAAGTTTTCTTAGGAGATTTACCTTTATATACTTGAAAGGAAAGGGGCATGTTCCTGCCATAGTGCATTTTGAAGGTGATGGGAGACAGAATTTTCCACCAGAATATAAAAAATATAAACTCAGCTGTTGTGAAATAATTGTGGATGCAAAATCTTAGTAGAAGCTTGGAAATATCACTCAAACAGCATTACAATCAGAGCAGTTTACAAACATTAAACAGAGTCATACTAATGCTTTTTCCTAATATTAGTCACATTTTTAACTTATGTCACTGAGTTTTCATGTTTACCGATACAGTAGTTTATATGGATTAAATGCTTTGCCTTCGCACTAATTAGTGTTCCTTTTATTTAATTTAAACTATTTTATTTGTCTATTAACCAGGTAAGCCGACTATAAGCATGGCAGCTATGTGTGTGCTAACTGAGATTAGTTTAGCATAAAGATTCTCAGACCATTTCATACTGAGAACCCATAAACCACAAAAAAAAAAAAAAAATATGAGCCTCCCTTAGAGATCAGAAAAGCAGTTTGGGTCTCCCCCCAAAACATCATATTATGCCCTTTACACAAGATTTGAGCTTCTCTCCAGGTACATGCTTGAAGTAATGAAGATTTAGTTTAATGCATTTTTCTTTTACTATGTATTTGCAGTCATATGCACTGATTCATAGACTATTATGTTTGTGAAATTAGACTAATCCCTTGTGAAATGAATACAAATACTGTACAGTGAACCTTAAAGTTATAGAATGCTTTTAGACTTACTTGAGTCTCCCTGTCTTGAAATAGGCACCGACATTCTCAGAGAGGTCGACCTCATCATTTCAGACTCACTAACTTAGAAAAGGCAAACTGACTGAATTCAGTTTCAGTAAACTACCAACTTTTACAAAGGAAATGGAAGGGGTGCAAGCAGAAGTAGCATGTTTTGAATGGATACAATTTCTGGGTGTAAATATAAAGAATTTGGGGAGAATTGGCGAGAAGAATGGACTGGTGGTTGAAGAAGCTATAATGGTCTGCAACATACTATCATTCAGATAGGATGGCACAGTAGGATTTCCAAGGCATGAGAAGTTTAGACATCCAAATATTCAGTAACCTAAGTGGACTATATCATAGTTTGGAATAAGATGACAGGCTCATAGGAATTACAAGGCTAGTAAACCAAGACTCAATAGTCACCTTGCCAGTGCCTGCCCTAACAATGGACCTCCTTGTTCAAGAAGGACAAAGCAGGTAAAACTTGGAATGAATTTCAAATGCTCATCTAATTATCAAGGTTCATCCTGAAGGATGTCATGGTTTCACTATTTTACACACAGGAGAAGTCTGTTTCAGCAATTGGTAAATGTTGGGTTATATATCTTTCCGTCTGTTATTTTTTATTTATACATTGTCAGAGCTGTAAATCTTTAGTTATAGCAATTTGTCACTCTGTCTTTCCAAAATGCAGGAGCTCAAGGAGAATGAGTCTCCATGGTGTGGAAGGTAAGACATAGATCACCAAGTAGAAATCCATGAGACTGAGTACAAGGACAGGGTGTCAAGTCTTTCTTAGCTGGCAGTTTAGTGCAGACCATTATTGTTTTTGTGTTAGGAATGTCTGGGCTCCTTTTTGCAGAGTGATATGTCTGGATAGGCACACACCAAAGGAGGCATTGTATTCTATAATTAGCCTGCTCGATGCTCTGTACAGAAAGATGATAACTTTTTTAGACCTGTACAAGATGCCTATAAAACTCAGTTGTGCTAGCTAAAAGGATTTCCTGACTACTGAGGCTACATGGTAGTCAAAGGAGTGGGAGATGTCAATCACAATGCCAAGCAGGGTTTACATGATTCAAGCAGTATAAGTATGCTCATCCAGGAGTATCAATCTACTGTACAAATATGCTTATCTAGGAGTAGCAAGCTGCAGTATAAGTATGCTCATCCAGGAGTATCAATCTACAGTACAAATATGCTTATCTAGGAGTATCAAGCTGCAGTATAAGTATGCTCATCCAGGAGTATCAATCTACAGTACAAATATGCTTATTTAGGAGTATCAAGCTGCAGTATAAGTATGCTCATCCAGGAGTATCAATCTACAGTACAAATATGCTTATCTAGGAGTATCAAGCTGCAGTATAAGTATGCTCATCCAGGAGTATCAATCTACAGTACAAATATGCTTATCTAGGAGTATCAAGCTGCAGTATAAGTATGCTCATCCAAGAGTATCAATCTACAGTACAAATATGCTTATCTAGGAGTACCAAGCTGCAGTATAAGTATGCTCATCCAGGAGTATCAATCTACAGTACAAATATGCTTATCTAGGAGTATCAAGCTGCAGTATACGTATGCTTATCCAGGAATATCAAGCCTGCAAAAAGAAGACCTTTAATTAAAAAAGTAGCTGATGCACTCTGCGGTTTTGGAGATAAGAAACAATATTTCATTTCTCAAGATGAAGTGCAAACTCTGCATCCTGTTGCTGTATTTCCCAATTTAGCACATAACATGATGGCAGGGAAGGATTTCCCTATTTTAAGGATTTATGGAAGTAATGGGAAGAAGGCAGTCCTTTTGCAGACCACATTATCACTGAGTACAGGGGGACCAACTCATAGAGGTCTATAGAAGTACATGTAATTAACTTAGAAAAATATGCACGGGGAGCAACAGCCAGACACACTTATAAGAATGCATAAATCCAAAACACACACACGCACACACACACACACACACACACACACACACACACACACACACACACACACATATATATATATGTGTGTGTGTGTGTGTGTGTGTGTATACAAACAGAGAGAGAGAGAGAGAGAGAGAGAGAGAGAAAGAATGACAGATAAACAGGATATGCACCCTTTAAGAAGATATTTCATCCCACACCTTTGGCAGGATACCCTGCAATTCCAGGACTAGCATAAGCAGATACGTATAAATATTGCAGCCTGAAGGTGTTACAAAGCAGAAATCAGAAATGTCATAGTAGCTTAAGAGTGCTGCAGAGCAGCAGAACAGAAAGCAGAAATGACTAGCAAAATGTAAGAGATACATTCTAAGGGAATGAATTTGGGATTCATAGACTATGACAACCTTAGCAGAGTTCTAAACTTTTTGTTAAGCTATAAAAGAAAGATATAGAACTGGAAGATTCTAAAAAGCATGTATTAGTTGTGAAGTAGAAAAGTAATAATAATAATAATAATAATAATAATAATAATAATAATAATAATAATGACTATCATAGGGTAGTAAAATAATAATAACAGGTCAGAGTTTTAAAACCTTTTATCTCAATGTAACACAGAAACCTAAAATGCAGGAAGATGTTAGGCAACAGGTATCTGCAAGCAAGCAAAAACTAAATCTGAAACTAAATCCTTTGCAGAGGAAGAATAGCCAGTGTAGTTTTATTGGCCTAAATGTATCAAGAAAGATTTAAGAAGTAAAAACTCATGGGCATTTTGAAGACATGTAGCTGAAACACTTGATATCCCTAAGGGGTCATTTACATATATCCCTTAGGCCTCCATCTTAGGAGATTTACGGTATCATACAGTGACATCTTAAGTTTAGCTGATTTTTTTTAAGTTATTATTGTGTTTGCAGATCTGAGAAAGTTTTGTATTTGGAGGCAAAATTGTTGCATATTGTGATAGCTATAACTGTCATTTAATGTTTTGTGTGAATTGTCATGCATTTAGTTGCTTTCCAGAAGTCTTTTGGGACTGCAACAGATGCAGATTGTTTATCTTTTATGTAGGTCGCTTCAGTAACAAGTGTTGCAGTTCTGCAGGGCTTTCTGAGAAGTAAGTATGATTACTTTAATTGGATATTAGGTTGCTATGCTGTGCAGGTTTTTTATGTGGCATCTCTTTGTGTTATCTTTTTTATTAAATTCAGGCATTAAATGTGGGAGACAGCATCTTGCATTGTTTGGTAAAGTAGTTAAGACAAGATGTTAGCCTGGTAAGGTATACAGTGGAAGTCAGTCTGGTGAACTGAATATACTAAGAATTTAATTTTTTCTGTTTTCATAGAGGAAGTGACTTGATAGCATTTGTGGTGGTGTCCTTTGTGTTTTAAATGTATTGGTGGAAATATCAGGTTAATGATTATTTTAACTATTAGAAGATGTATGGACTGATTTGCATCTGTGCTATAGATCAGTAAGAATTAAATTTAGTAATGAATGATTATTCAAGGAGAGGTTAGGCTTTTTAAAATTATTTATCAAGTCAGTCAAACTATTTTATATTAAGAGTCTAATGACGTTTGGATTTAGTTTCTCCAGCTGCATTTACACTTTATTTAGTCATTACAATAATATTCTTTGTTATGCTTCAAGAGTACATTTGAGCAATGAAGTCAAGTATTCTTGTTATTGATGAGGGAGTTAGTGAGTAATTACTGGTAATGTTTAAATGTGTTTTACTACCAAGAATAACGTGTGTTTTAGACCAATTAGGGATGCTGTCATTGACGGGATTTGTACTGGAGATGTCTCTTATGTTAATATCAGAAGTGTTATGCATAATTCCTCCATCTGTTGTTTTACCAGGCCTTTGATCTGTATATAGAGAATTGTTCATTCCAATGTATATTGAGGTTCAAAATGAACATTTTTATATCTCAGTTAATGCTATCACTTGTTATTGTTCCTGTACTCTCCATGACTTAAGTATTGACAACTTGTTACTTACTGTTATGTCTAGGAGGGCTACATTTTTACTACTTTATTTTAAAAAAACACTACCAACTTTTTGCCAATATTATTTTGTTGTTGATGTTCTTTGTGTTATAACTTGAATTTGTCTATCATTTATTATTTGCAATTCCCCAGGGTGCAAGTGTGACCTGGGTTAAATTGGGTATTTCCAACCATTATTATCAGTGGTGTTTTAGGTAAAGTTTTGTAAGGGTTACTTTTAATCAACATTTATGTCTAATGTACTCTTTTTGAGTTATTAATTTAGTGCTAAATTGTTTATGAGTAATATATGTGAGATAGTTTTTTACATCATTTAGGAGAGAAGAGGAGTTAACTTTTAATGCTATAACTCTTAAATAATTATTATTCAACAGTTGTTTTCATTAGCTTTGCTTTAAGAGGGAGAGGGCTGGACTCCTGACTTTGACATTGGTGACTAAGGTTTGACTATTGGAACCAGCACTGGAAGAAGCATGCTGGGAAGGAGAGGCGTGATGGGACTGGGCCTGATCATCTCCACTGGATGGGCTGAGAGAGATACAGGCACAGATATAGCACACTAGGTAGTGTGATTTCCCAGGTAGAGACTAGCGAGACTACCACTCATACTTTGGGAAGATTGGCAAGCCTTCCTGGAGGGAAAACCCTTTGCAGATGTGGTGCATGTTCTCCACCATCAATTCATTTCACAACACTCTCCAATGTTTTGCATGGAGCATGCAAGGAGCTCAGACATAAAAAACAAAAAAAAAACCTGCCCCAGATGGCAGTCTAAATGATGACCTCTCCCAGTCAAACCTTGCTCCAGTGAAGGAGAACAAAAGAAATGATTTTCAGGAAGTGGACTGGTGACTGACAGATGATAGGGGTAAGAAAACAAGAAAACATTTTTAGTTTGTGGGTTTTCTATTTGAGTGTTGAATATGGTAATGGCAGATCCAAAGAAATTAATTTAGTAATGTTAATTTGCAGGGTCAGGATAGCACAGTATGAACATATTGTCATTGATTTTAATAACTCACTTAGTTTCTGGTGTCACTCCAGTGGTATACAATTTCTGTCAGCATTGGAAAACATGTTCAAAACACCATGTTGCTTTGCCAAAGATGGGTTTCACCTGTCCTCCACAGGTGTTCAAATATTGGCTAAAACTTTATCCATACCCTTACAGCCTTTTTTAGGCAATGCCAAAAAGACAGAACTACCAATGTAGTGAAAAAGTCTATAAGCACCCTTAAGGTGTTAGTGCTGAATGTTTGCAACCTAAACCAAAAACTCCACAACTTTGAAGCCCTTCTCACTCTGGAGAATGTAGACATGTGTCCTATGACTGAGACTTGGTTTAAGGAAAATAAAACATGCTTCATAAGTGCAAAACTCCAGTGGCTTCAACACATTAAGGCCAGCAGCAGCACAGACTGGGGCAAAAGGTGAAGGTGTCTCAATCTAGGTTAGCAACAAACATACCTCAGGTTGGTTAAGCAGGATGATGCCATGGAGCTCATCCACATGCACATGACCATAGGCAAGGGTCCATCATCATATTATGGCTAGCTACAGGTCACCATCTATATTCCTAGAGTCTCACAACTCTTAACTAAACTTACTAGAAATGCTCAATATCCAACCAAACACCCTATTTTTGGGTGACTTTAACTACCTCTGTATAGACTGGGAAAAATATACCACCTCAAACTCAAAGGCATAATGCTTCCGGGACTTTACTAAAACAAACTCCTTAGAGTATCAAACATACTGTTTCTGGTAATCACCAGCTTTACCATTTAAAGTAAAAATCAACTCAGAAAATCCAGATAAATCAGTAACAGAGAGGAACTATTCAAAAGCAAATTACATCCTATTAAATGACATTTTGTCAAATTTCAAGGCTCTCCCCAAGACCAAAACAATAGCTACTCATACAGAATTATTCACAGAGTGACTGTACAAACATGCGAATGGCTGCACATAGGCTATAGAAATTAACTCAAAACAAACACTGAAAACAAACCCCACTGGTGGAATCCTCATCTAAAAAGGTATGTAATAAAAGAAGAAAACTCATGGCCAAAACTGGGAAAAACAACTTCCTTAAAGACAAGTGTTCTCTTACACAACTAAACAAGAACCTAAGAGGCCTAATTAAGATCAACTATGAGGTCAGGATAGCATTACAGATTAAGGACAATCAGAAGGTCTTCACCAACATCTGGATCCTTACAGGTAACACATAGCAGTGCGCTGAACTGGTGGTGAACAGTGTAACCTACACTGATCAGGGTGACATAGCAAATCTACTGATTGATAAATTCACCTAAAACTTTACTCACCATCCCATCCAAGATCCACCAGGTTAAATCCCCTCAAACATACTTTTCCCAGCCATCAGCAAGTTCCAGATGCTGGCAGCACTCATTAAAGCCAAGAACACTGCCTCTATGGGTTGCAACAACATCCCAGATGCCTCCTGAAAAGTCTAAAACATGATCTATCAGGACTGCTTGATATTCCATTCAACTGCAGCATTGAAACAGGCTATATTCCAAGTGAATGGAGAACTTCAACAGTCATTCCCTTCCAAGAGGCCGGACTATTAACCAACCTAGATAACTACAGACACATCAGTCTAATGACCCTGACATACAAAGCCATTGAATGAATTATTATGCAAATAAAAAATAAGGACATTGGCAACATACAGACAATGCACTCATCCCAATTTAGCTTTGTTAAGGGAAGGTCTTGCCAACTTAACCTGGTAGACTTCTTTGAAATGGTCATCAAGTAAATGGATAAGGGTAAAACAGTGCATACTGCATATTTTGATCTGTCTGAGGCTTTTGATACAGTACCTCACTCTGGAAGTGTTAGCAAGCTCTCTGAGCTTGGTGTAAACCATTACATAACTAGATGGATTGCCTGCTGACTCACAGACAAGACCCAAGAAGTCAGGATCGGTGAAACCATCTCCATCAAGGCATTAGTCACCAGTGGAGTACCCCAGGGCTCCGTGCTGGGCCCATTCCTGTTTGCCATCTATTTCTCAGACATCAAGGCTAATATAAAAGGCCTCTGGCTAACCAGCTTCACAGATGATAGTAAATTGGGAGCTATTATAGATGCCCCCAAGAAACAAACATCTTGCAAGTGGGTTTAATGCAGGCCAATGACTGGTGCTAAAGCCATGGCCTAAAACATGATGCCAAAAAGTGCATTATAATGCCCTTTGGGAAACTATCAATGCAAGTTAATTAGCCATCGATAAAATGTCCCCAAAGGTTGACCCAGTAGTAAAGGCTGTGGGAACATATGTAGACAGCAATCTGACCTTTGACCAACATGTAGCTAAGATAATAAAAAAATCATTCTATATCACCCAACTCATAAGTAAAGGTATAGCATCCAGATTCAAGGAAGTTATAGCATCACTCTATTCATCCCTAATCAGACCTATCATTAAATACATTGCCCCCCCCCCTCCACTTTGTCATGTATCTATACAGACACTTGCAACAGTTGGAATGCCCACAAAAGGTTTTTCACGAGGAGAATTCAGGGCACAAATAGCCTGGTTTACACTAATCACCTAAAGGGTTCAGCTCTGTATTTGATCTCCTGTAGGCTGTTGACAGGGGATCTTTGCCTGCTTACAAGGCTTTCTCAAATCCAGTCCTGATAGATCTGTTGCCCATGTGCAAAACAAACAGCACCAAACCCCCCAGATTCAGGGATATGAACTTCATTGTGACATAAACATATTTTGCTGGAGAGTCAGACATGTGTCTCAGAGGATTCCTGGACTATGAAAAAGGCTCCTCATCCATGTAAAAGAGAGTTCATCCCTGACCATATTCAAAAGAATCCTTGACAATTGGATGAGAAATCCAAATTTACCTCCAGTCTGCCCACTATATCCCTTATGGACAGAGGTCATCAATATGAAAAGTATTATCCTAACTTACATCCCACACACCATCCTTAGCTAGCTCCCTACTAACACACCACCCCCATATGATACTTGGGGCCCAAATAGTTTGGGATGTGGAGCTAGGCTTGTAAGGGCCCTAGTGGTCATTAGCCTAGAAGCATCTATGAAGCTATTTCAGCATAAAAATATTTATTTCAGAAATGTGTTAATATGCTAGTATTTAAAGCAGCTGAATGTTTGGTATCTGTGTAAGCACTATTAATAT
This sequence comes from Protopterus annectens, assembly GCF_019279795.1. Classification (NCBI taxonomy): domain Eukaryota; kingdom Metazoa; phylum Chordata; order Ceratodontiformes; family Protopteridae; genus Protopterus; species Protopterus annectens. Next base: position 797,891,770 of record NC_056732.1, on the reverse strand, counting down.
CCTCGAAGATGTTAATGGACAGAAAGCATACATTTTATATAATCCATATCATTAAGAAGGAAATGTGGGAGTAATATACAAATTTACTACAAGCTGAACTAATTTAACTCTGTGAAGTCTGGTAAGGGAAGACTAACTGTTATGCTAAGTGTGATGGTAATTGAAGGAGGCAAAGTCATTGAATGGGTGAGTGGATAATGATTTATGTTTTCTTAAACTTGCTTAAGTTATCAAGATTAAAAAATAAAGTTGTCTAAGAACATATGAGCATGTTCTGCTGTCAATGATCTTTTGAAGTTACAGATAAGAAGAAAGGTATATAAGACCTGGCTCTCCTGCTGACTTTCTGCTGGACAGACTAGGTGAAATAATTGACAACACCAGTGGCATGATGCACCAGCAATCTTAGAAATGTGGAATGATTTGACAGTGATCAATGAGTTAAACAATAAATATCTGCAGTAGTCACTGAGTCCAAAGCTAGACCATAGACATATAGAAGACAAAGTGAAAAGGATCTTGTATGGAGTGATTAAGCATAATAGGAGTGACTGACATGGAAGATAGGAAAGTGTTTGCAGCATTGTATTCTCTAAGAGTAATAGTATGGGCATGTTTGCCTGTATAGAGAGAGAGAGGGCAATAAAATCTTTGGACAGACGGGGCCAGTATGAATAAGCATAACTCATTTAGCTGATATGAAGTTATTTTAACCTAAAATATAATAAACTCTGGAAGGTTGCTAATCAAAACAACAGCACTCCCAACATGACAAAAACACAACAAAGTACTTTTTGAGGTCAAACTTCTCCTTGTGCCTCTAATATGAGATCAAGTCCCGCACCCCGATTATAAATTTGCAGAAAAGAGAAAAGTGAAAAAAATGCAATATTCACCCTCCCAGTCTTCTGCAAGTGTAGACACTATGACAGGATGCAGGTGATCTTTTGAATTCAAAGTTCTGAGCATTAGTGAACCATCCAGTAATGTTCAGTACTGTCACTCATTCATCTCTAGCACATATAACAAGAAGGCTGGGGTTTCGTCCAGATGCTTTAATACATACAAACACATCAGGGTGGATAGCAGCAGAATCATCATTAAATACGAACAAACTAGTTAACAAACAGAAATTACAAACATACATGGCTTACATCTCAACAGCTAACTACAAAATGGCAGTCAAGCTTGCACATGCTCAGTATTTATATTCTAGTGCAAGCTCTTAGATAGCTTCTTAAAGGTATATACACATACATTGATCTACAAGTAGGGATCCTTGGAAACAAGCAGCTGCTATATATTAACATAACAATGTAGTTGTTTCTGTTCATAAGGGAAATCAAAATCAGTGTATTTCAGATAGGTATAGTAAAATAACTGTTCTGAATATATATAATAAAATAAACAGGAAAACAAAATGTGATATATAGTTAAATAACGTGGGAATTTAATAAAGCCTACACAGACTTTTTTCCATCTAGGAATCATGGCACACTGCTTCCATGGAAGCAAGCAGCTTTGCAATCCAGTAAATAGGGCTGGACAGCATGCACACATACATGCCAACAAGGAGGTATCCATGGCATGCATGTGTACTGCATGCAAATGAGGGAGGTAGAGCAATCCAGCAAGCAGATAGGCAGTCCTGCAGACCTAGTGTTGGTGTCCGTAATGTACACAGAAAAGTTCTGTGTACAGGAATTTAAACAGACAACAGGGGCTATAAAAGTGCAGTTCAATGGACAGAAATAGCATTGCAGACACAGATAAGTGCAACATTATCCAACGTGTGTCCAAAACTGTATGAGAAATAAAACTTGAAATAATTTTATTTTTATTTAATGATGTGGGCATGTTTGTGTGGCACACCGCAGTGCACAAACATGGTTTTATGAATAAAAAAAAACTATAAAAAGAGTGTAGAACCAAATATATTAGTATGTGACAGTATTGTATTATAGGACACTGCGTGAAGTATCTACAATGGCGGAATGGTGATGTTGTCAACGAGGCAGGGCCTGGAACAGTGTAGTTGTCAAGTTATGTGCACAGATCCCTATGCAAATGAGGTGGGGTTACTGAATAGCAGAAATGGGTATTCATGTCTGCAGATCCCATCCGTGTAGGTGTCCAGAGAAGAGGTAGCTGACATCAAGGGGGGGGGGTGTCTGAGGACTTGTAAGCTCATTGGAGCTCAGCTGTACCTGTTTGTGTGGCTCACCACTGTGCTCAACAGGGGGTGTGTACAGTTCTGATGAGCTTTGTTTACCTATGGGGCACGTATTTGCATGGCACGCCACAGTGCTGAGCAAGGAAGGCTGTCCAAATAAAACAAAAATGTCTGAGAAAGCTAATGGTATATTATTTACTCATGACCCCTGTTTCAATAAAACTAGGGCCATTAACAGTTTGTAATGATATACTTGGCAGGTGGAATGCATCATAGGTAGCCAATCACACAGGCTACACCTGCAACAGAGCACTATAAAGGTTGCATACACCCTACAATCTGATTTCACCCCCATACTCTCCAATAGTGGAGTACAGACTTGGGATTTTTAACTGAAGGAATGCTAGGGCTGCTGCAGGTCTGCTACCTCTGTATGTGCTAGATGCTGAGGTCAATGCTGTTGCTGTTGCCATTGACAATAGGCCTAGACTGAAAAGGAGAAGAGTGTTCAGGCCCAGGGTAACCTTCCAGGAGCTACATGAGCTGGAGATTGTATTGTAGAGCAGGGTGGACAGGAACATATTACAACAACTCACTGAGCTCTGTCCCCCTCAACTCAGACCCAGAGCCAACAGAGGTGAACCCATCCCAGTGGAAACAATGGTATGTGTAGCTCTTAGGGTCTTAGCTACAGGTGCTTTCCAAAGACCATCTGGGGACATGATGGGAGTCTCACAGGCATCAATATACAAGGTGCTCCACCAGTTCCTGGATGCTATACTACCACATGCCAGTGAGCACATTTATTTTACCAACATCCCTGAGGAGAGGACCAGCAGTATGCAACACTTCTACTGTGTAGCACACTACCCTGAGGTACTGGGTGCCATAGACTGCACTCATGTACACATATAGGCACCACCTGGTGAGGAGGGTAGAATCTATGTCAATCGTTAGGGGTATCACTCCAAATGTCAGATCATGTGCAATGCCCATGGCATTATCATGAATGTATGTGCTGGAAGCCTAGCAGTTATCATGGATCCCATATCTGGCATGCATTGCAGCTGTACCAGGCTCCCCATCCATGTACCAGATGTTTGCTGGGGGGACATCCCACACAGACACTTAGTAGAGGATGCTGGCTACACACTGGGACCATGGATAATGACACCCATCAGAAAGGCACACACACCCAAGGAAGAATACCATAATGAAACACACGCACGCACTAGGAACATCATAGAGCATGTGTTTGGGCTGCTGAAGTCACAGTTCCAGTGCCTTGATATATATAGTGATCTGTGGAGCCCTGCAGTACTCTCCAGCCACATGTGCACAGATGTTCACAGTATGTGCCATGCTACACAGTATGATCTTGTGGAAACAGCTGCCCATAGAAGAAACATATCATCTCAAAATGCTTGTACCATATTATATATTTGCTATACACATTCCGTTTAAGTATATATGTAGTTTCCCATTGAACTAAAGCTAAGTTCCAATAAAGTACAAATCAACCTCACTTTTTCATTGGTGAAATCTTGTCTCATGTTTAAATGTTCCCTTTTAACATACAATTCTTGCAAAAAAAAATTTTTGTATCTTTCAAAACAGTTTCACATACTTCTACAACAGGATACAGAAAATAAAAAAAAATCTGCACCCTGATATAGAAGCATGTGAAACAGTTTTGAAAGATATAAAAACTTTTTTTCTAGAATTGTATGTTAAAACTTCTGTGTTAAATGAACAGTACTGTTTCGCTACTCTTGATATAAAATCTTTATTCCCAGTTATTCCGAATGAATATTTAAGCATGAGACAAGATTTCACCAATGAAAAAGAGGTCTATATTACCTTATTGAACAAAGAAATGAGCAAATGCTCTTTCATTGATCCAATAATCCAATACTTGCAACAGGGGAAAAAAATTGCTGCTCTGCAAAAAAAAAAGAAAAGCTCCCCCATGTGACCCACCCTACTTAAATATACCAACTCCATGATCACACCATAGTGGAGGAAATGGCAAAATCCTGAAAACGGCCCACCGATTTCTTTCCCTGGGAAAAAAAATCAATGGTCTGTGTCTTTGCTCTTTAAGGGTTTGGACCTTGTTGGTTTGAGGAAAGAGCATTCGCTCTTTTCATCATTCGACAAGGTGATATAGACCCTGAGGAAGGGAGGTTGATTTGTATTTTATTGGAACTCATTCTCGAAAATAATGTTTTTGTATTTAATAAGGAATTTTTTCTTCAGAAAGTTGGCATAGCTATGGGCACTGCATGAAAGTGAATAGTAAATATACAATATGGTACAAGCATTTTTTAGAAGATATGTTTCTTCTATGGCGAGGTCCACAAGAAGCATTGGACGAGTTCATTGAATATCTTCATACAACACCTTTTTTTAAAATTTACATATAAGTATTCTATGACACAGACAGATTTCTTAGATGTAACGGTGGAAAAATCAGATCTGATTAATAAAGAGACAAGTTTATAATGAAACCAAGCAGGAAAAACTGTTTGCTCCACAAAAATAGCATGCACCCAAGGCATGTTACTAAAACCGTTATGAAAGAGCAATTCCTCAGAGTTATGAGGTTACATAATAATGAAAGACAACTGAATGATGCTATTATGTTATTAAAAGAGGAATTTTTAGCCCATGGGTATACTGAGCAATACATTGATAAGGGCATTAGGGATATAAGAAAGGTGAGAAGTGGTAAAGGTAGACCATATATTGCATAACAGGTGGGACAGCAGGATGAGCAAGGCAGGTTCAACAGAGATAATACCATTAGAATTTCCTTGTCATATTCCAGTGATATAAATGTTTTTTGTGATATCATAAAGAAAAACTGGAATATTTTAACAACTACAGAGAAGTTAAATATGTCATTGGAGACACACCACGTTTTTCATTTAGAAATAATAAATCCCTTAAAAAAACACGTTATAAACCTTACAGAGTAAAAGAAATGGA
>NC_056732.1:797846606-797881606 GCF_019279795.1 Protopterus annectens | reverse complement strand
TTCAAGAGTAGCATAACCAAACAGAGTATGAGCTTGAATTACAACATTAGCAAAAGATAAACCAGGTTAAGTAGTCTAGTACCTAAATTCACTATTTAATTTACCATGAGTGCAAAAATAATATAATTATGTCCTTAGACAAGTTGGGATGAGGTTAGTATAATACAGTAAAGGAGGAGAAAGGAAGTTGGGGAGGAAAAGGTCATGTGGGAGTAGGACAGGGACAGGCCCACTTGTTTAACATGTAGTCTTTTAGGGATTGTTTAAAAATAAAGTTGTATCATGTATACCAGGCTCTGAGCCACTCATAACTATAAGTGCAAATGTGTTGATGGTTATTCAAATACACACCTGTGATTACCCAGTCTATGAACCATAGTTAACTGCTCCAGAATGGAACACACAAATATTCTACTCTGGCTAAACACAACATTTGGACATAGGGCAATATAGCAGCCCTTAACTTTCATAGGGTATATATGAGCCATAAAAAACAGTATCACACTACCAGGTACAGGACCATGGACTTTTGCCACACCTGATGGACCTATGAAAAGATGAGTGAGAGTTATTGGCAGCAGCAACTAATGTTGCGTCACTACAAGGTAATATGTATATATATCCAATGTACAGTAGCTACTGTGATACTGGCTGTATTGCTGACATTCTGAGTGTGTGTGCACAACTGAGCATAAACCCCAACTCCGTCTCAATGCAAATAGACCTGACACCCATGTACAGGTATGTACAGTCTGCCACAATGACTGGTGAACATAGTAACCTTACCTAGATGTTACTCTGCTGTGTATACTGTGGCACCCACCTCCAAAATGTATGGTGTAATGGATGCCTGGGAACTGGAATCTGTTCCTAGGTTTGCCAGGAATTCTTCTGTGGCCAAGAGTGGTTGTTCCATCACAAGCCCACCACCGGTGGTGGTACAGTCCCTGGCAACATCAGCTGCCCTTCATCTGGTAGCATTCAGCATGTCTGTGGCCTGGTGTCAGACCTGCTCATAGGTCCTGTCCTGTTGGCCAATCTGATTGACATCCCACACAAGGTCTGCCCAAAATGCTGCCCGCTGTTCCCAAATATGCATCCCCCTGGACAAAATAAATCTGATAGTGCTGTTTCAGTCCATCCACTACTATGTCATTCTCTGTATCTGAGAAGGTGGCATGTCTTCTGTGGTACATGGTTCCTGAAAGACAACAAAAGGAGAACACATTACAGGACCAGATATGTGGATGTCCACTATGTACAGATCCAACACACCCATAATGGCCTGCACTATCTACTGCTCCCTTACACATCATACCCCACAGTCTAGCAATACACTACATGTGTGGATATCACCAAGATCGTAGCAATACTTGGGTATGTCCCTGTGTGCCATGACAGATTCTGCTGTATATTCCTACACCCAGCAGTGCAGTCTACTGTGGTGTGTCCCCATGGGCAAACTCCTACCAATATATCATACGGCCACTGCCAGACAAATAGCAGTGTGCTACTACAACCACTATATGGGGACAGTCCAGCAGCACCATTGTGCCACAATGACTGAAAACAATGCAGATTTCTGTAGTGTATGTTCCCTGTAGGCATCATATCTCTCAACTATACAGATGTTTGCAGAATGTCAAGATGTTTGCCTCAGAGTTTAGGTCATTTTCACACAACATGTAGATTTCTGACAAAAGGTTGGCTAATCATTAATGGTTGATGTCAGAAAATAAAGATGGACATCTGAGTTTAAGATGTCATACCCTTCCAAACTCAGTTATCCTACTGTAATATCTGTTATTCTATTCACTTTCATACTTTGTACGAGCAATAGTTACAGCGTCCATAATTTTGGGCCTTTGTCTCTCCATTAATAGGGTCATAGACAGGTTCAGAGATTAGTACTATTATGGCTTTGTTCAGATTTCTTGCTGTAACAGGTTGACAGCTATGTTAGGCATAGCTCTCAACCAGACAGGGAACAATGAAAACAGAATCATGGACTTTGCCAGAGTACATCATGGACAATCAGGGACACTTTTAAAATATTAGAACTATTTAAGTGAGGCATTGACAGAATGAGAGGAGGTGAATTAGTGTACATCGTCTGATGTTACAGAAGTATGCACCGTTACTTTTTGTCACTGTGTATTATGTGTAATCCACTAGCTTCCCTACAACAGCCAACCATCGTAGAAGGGAATATGAGGGACAGAGCTAAGATGTGAGTGGAAATCAGGGACATTTGAGCGGCATGCCTGTAGGTGTAGGATAGCTATCAATGACTTGTCATTACCATAGATCCAAGACATGCTTACTGCTGTAGTCCCTATTCCCCATACCTCCATCCCCCCATCTGCATCTTGTTATATGGAAAAAACAATTACATACCTGGTTGAGTGCAGTACTCCTTTGTTGAACTTTGCTTCCAGTAATCTTTTGAAAATACTCTCTCTGTGTGAGGTAAGTCTCATACAGACTTGTTCCCCATAGCCAGCTGCTTGCCTTTTTAAGGTACTGCTTATTAGCAAGTAATTGCCTCTCCACCAATCTTTGGCTTTGATATGGTAATTGCAGCCAAAACAGCTGAATTGCAGGGTCTATATTATAAGATCGACACCATATGGTCGATGTCTTCAAACATCGACCTTATAAAAAGACAAAAAAAGAAAAAGAAAAAAGTATTCTAATGGGTTTAAGCTAGAGGGTAAGCCCCCCTTCACCCCCACTCCCCCTGCTAATTAAATATACCAACTCCTAGACTGCACTACATTGCAGTAAACAGAAATCTCCCCTTACGGAGATTTTCGTTTACACACTCAAGATTCTGAGCGTTCGATATTCTCATGTCGACAATGTCAGATTTGACATTGTCAGCTTTCGAGAATATAATATAGACCCAAATTCCACTATCATTAGCCGATGACATGCCACCACAGTGCAATATATAAGGTCTTCATATAGACCTGGGCCTCTTTCTTAGCTGTTAAGATGGAAATTACTGAGGTGTGGAGACTACAGCATTGCAGAGGGTAGGTACCATAACTGTCAACTATAGAGATATATGCAGTATGTCCACAGTTTTGCCTCATATGTGTGTTCAGTGTCCCATGATATTGTGATCATCTGGCAATTCACTGGCAAACATTGTGGGTTGAGGTCAGTAATGGAAGACACACATTTGAGTGTCAGACTTCATACCCCTCTAAATATGCCTGCTATTGCAATAGTAGGAGCAAACTGTAAAACATCTGCATCTAAAAAATCTCTGGACCTTTGTCCCCCCCATTAAGTATGGCTGTGTCCAGATTCCTTCTGCTACGGGGTTGGGAGGTATGGCAGGTCTATAGTATCTACTTTTACTACAGGTGCTTGTGCATTTTGTTATTAAGGTGAGAGTGGAGTGTTGGGGAAGGGACTTAGGTAAATGTGGAGAGGTAAGTTGGTTAGGAGAGGATGCATTCGCAGACAGACAAGACAGCAGACAGGGGCAGTGTGTGACACATGAGGTGGGTGAACACCTTGGATGGGGAGGGTGTTGTGCAATCCAAGTCACATGTGCATCCAGACAGCAGCAGCATAACTCATGTTCCCACCAATGGGACTGTCAACACTGCTCCTTCACTATCCTGTGGGTGGCTGTGCTGGAGGCTGAGCACTAGGGTGAGGCTGCCTCACCAGGTTGGCCAGCATGCCATCAATCCGGCACAGGCTGCATTTATTGCTCCGATGAACAATCCTGTACACCATGACAGGCAGTCAATTTGGGCTGACAACACCCCCTCCACTACCGCGCCCAGGAGAAGGCTGGGTCTTGTCCTCTGAGGCAGTTCCACCTAATGCAGCAGGTGCTGCAGAAGGGGGCACTACTGGTCTGGGTCTCAGATGTGCTAGAACTCGGTGCCATGGCCGATTGAGGCAAGGTAGGTGGATCTGCTAGAACCAGCCTACCCTGATGTGCTGTAGTGATGGAGGTATAGCACTAGTTATAAGTTAGCTGTGAACAAATCATTGTCAGTAATAACAACATGGTAGAACATTGAAAATAACTCAATTACATATCAATAAGGAACAGTCAGTATATTAACAGCATGCCAGTAACAGTTACAGCATAAGGCCAACAAAATAGGTAATTTAGCAAGATATGTTAATATGCAGCCATTATAACATAAAACAATAATAAAACACATCCCAAAATATAGTTAATGCAATAACATATGTTAATAGTAAACCATAACCAATGAATAACAATAAGAAATAAATGAAGATATGGGGTGGAGAGAGAGAGAGAGAGAGAGAGAAACACAGTCCCTTAGTAACATTTCTAATTATTTCTTTGACAAGAGTACTGCTATCTACTTTAAGGCTCTACATTTTGTTTATTTGTACAGTGGCTACAAGTCTCCTATAGCTGATGTTGTATGTACATACCTCTCAAGCTATTTGCATAAGACACTATGGGCCAAGCAATAACTAGTGTGGGTATACAACTACACAGAACACTTGCACATCAGGTGGACCTATATAACTACAAGGTGTCCTGTGCGCTGATTTGGTGATACTTTGCAATCTAGGTAATATTTCCATGGCAATCCTGTGACAGACAGATTATGCACTATTAATTACATAACATGAAAACATGACACTTGAGAAATATGTATGTGTACTGTGCAGACACTAAACAGCTGTCGTGCCTTGGTTGGCAGGCATGGGAATAAAACTCAATAGCAGTGACTGCAGGGAACATCTGCACAGAATGTATAAATTGACTGCAGCAACTTTTAACAGGCACTCCAGGCATACAGCCATACCGGGATTACATATTTTGATTCTGACTGAACATTGCTGATGAATACATTCTTGTTAATGATTTTAATAGTCTGTAATATCTAAAAACATAATTATCAACTCATAATATGGGCTACCTCACCCATTTACCTGTAGTTCCTGTGAGAGAGAAATTGTGAGCATTACTTGATTGCTACTGTAATATTTACTGCTACTTACCACTGGATTCGAAGCTTGGATGGTGTGTGGCAAAATTAACTGTATAAAGAACATTTAACAAACTGAACTGCTGAGTCACTGCTGATTACTGACTGAAATTTGTCTAGAGCTCTCCTGGAACCAAAATATGACCTGGTAGTACTACTACAGTGTTATACTAGACTGCAGTGACAGTAGACTGCACATGCATGAAATACAAGCATAACTCAGATAGCAGGGCAGCTAGATTTCAGTATCATATCTGTAAAGTCAGCAAACAATATCAGCTCGTGGAGTGGGCTACCTCAGTCATATACCATTATTACCTGATCTCTGAGGATGACAGAGGATTATGTGACCAACATTGGCCTGGAGACAGCCTTGAACAGTACCTATTTGAGTTAACCAATTCAATTTGCAGTCATTACATTTGCATTCAACAGCTATTACAGTGTTATACTTGACTGCAGCTCCTTACCTTACAGCCTCAATGCATACAGCTCTACTGCAATAGTTATGACAACACAATCCTGATGTACACCATTTTCCTTGGTGTTACTAGTATTGTTTCTGGTTTTTATTGCACTACAGTTGGCATTATTCATTCATTGCAATACAGCTCTAAGTCCACGTTTATTGTACTACAAACATGATTGTTATACTTTAATGCAGTTATGGTATTGTTTCCTGTTTTATTGCAGTACAGTTGGCATTATTCATTTATTGCAATAAACCTCTAATTCCTCATTTCTTGCACTACACACTTTACTGTATATACTTTATTACAGCTTGATGCTTTACTCTCTCTCTCTTGCTTATTTCACTACAGTTAGCAGAATGCAGCCATACTCGTGACACAATCTGGCCAAACTCCCGGCATGCTAGTCAGCATTGAGAGCCCTCTCAATTGCAGCTTTTGGGAGAGAAGCACACCATTATGCATACCAGTTTTGTAGACATTCAGATTACATATTGGTAAAACAGAGGAAAAAGTACTTACATACTCGTGGGGCATTCCCTGCCCTCACTTCTTGGACTCAGGTGTCTAGGAGTCCCCTCTTCCATCTTTTCAGATCATCATGGTGGTGATGACACTGCTCACCTGTGAAGGGGTTACCAGTGACACTGGTGAGTTCTCTGGCCAGCTGGTCTCAGGCCTCTGCTTTACACTCCAAGCCCTGGAAACCACCCTGCAGCAGCCTATCAGCATGGCTTTGTACAAGGAGCCCAACCATGACCCTGGACTCCAGAATGCCCCTGTCACTGTCATTGATAGAACTCCAATGGATTCTGCTATATTCCCACCTATTAGACTTAATATAGTCTGTTTTTCCACTCTTACACATCATTGAGCCACATTCAAAAAAGTGCAACATTGCTTAGCACGAGCAAACCGGCGCAGCTGAAATGATATTTGGGAAAATTGGCAGAACTATAGTCTTAACAGAGCTTACAGAGTGCAAACCAGCCAAGCAGAGCCGAGCAGTGCACAAATATTAGCACATGTTACCATGTATATGCAGTGCTTAGCAGGTCTCAGCATAGTTCAGCAGAGCTTAGCAGAGTACAGCGAGGCCATCTGTTATGAAAAAATGCATAATATGTATATCAAAATTAATGTATCCCATGTATTCAAACCCTAGACCTACTGCACATGAAGTCATAACTTTACCCATTTAGCTACATGGATATTAAGAAATCCAGTATACCTTCATATATACCACTGAGCTACCTATAAGCAGCGCTGAGCACCACACTGTGCAAACATGCTTAGACATGCTGAAACACACTTTTAAATAAATAATTAATTACATCCGGTTTCTATTTTTAGATGTCTGGCAGGTGTCTAGTATCTTATATGTGAGTGCAGCTTGGAATTGCTGTGCTCTAGGCCACACCTCGCAAACATCCTTTTCTTTAAAAAATAAATTAATAAAAAAATAAATAAAACAAAGGAAAAAAATAAATAACATGAAAATAACACAAAGGACATTGCGGGGAGTCTCATATTCATCTGCAGCCACGGTTAGCACTACACTTCTCCCTACACTGAGTCAATAACCATGTTCCTCAGCTCTCCCTCGGCAATCCACCATCATTAATATGCAAGGTGTGCTGCCGAGGGGAACCATGACCACAGACACGGATACATTCCATGTAGGCCATATACAATGCCTACATGGATTTTATTAATTCCTGGGGAATGTCTTTTTTCTTTTTTGATAATTATGAATTCCATTTTACTTTTTAAGTATAAGACCAAATAAATTTGAATTAATATGCAAATATAATTTTAAACTTTAGGAATCTGCAACATATACATTATAAAATAGGATGGCCTGTTAAGGAGAAATATGGAAGATATAATGCTGCATATTTATACTAAATTACTCTTATTTTGGTCATCACTGAAAAAAGACACATTTAGTATCAATATAACAGTTTGTGATAACTACTGGAACATTTTTTAACTGACAAAACATAAGATGTATACTAATTTGTAGTAGATGTGAGGTATATAAATTGATTTGTTATGTATGTTTTTACATTGTAATGATCTCAAGATCAATAAAGATTAAAAAAGACTTTGACCAATGTGTATATACCAGAGTCAGCAAAGTATACAAAATCATTCTAAAAGGCATGTCTATTCACTGCATGAAGACATTTTGCTCACTCTGTATCTTACTGTTGTAATCCATTAATGACCAAATTGCTGAATTTTGTAAAGTTAATAGGAAACCATTGTTTAGTTCTTAATGCCACTGTAATACACTGACTGCTTGCAGTTAGGATTAAAGGTCTCACAGCCCATCTAGAAATCTAAATTTTCTTTAAATTTGAATATATTTTTTTGAAGTTTTAAACTATAGGGTGGTCTAATCAGGATTCTTGGAATACCCTAAGTAATGCAGTTTTTCTTAAAGAATGTGTGTTTGATGTAGCTAACAGTTGATATCCATGTGTTTATGAGTAACAGGAATAGTGAACAGTGCTAAGTTTAGTAATGCCTGTAGTGATATGTCATTGAAAGCTTTAAAAGCTAAGACTGCCTTAACCTGGAAGGATATATAGTCAAATAAAAACAGATTAAGTTCAATACACCTGTCTTAATAACAAATCTTTTACAGCTCGAATATGCTATCTAAATATTCTCTGAACAGATTCAAATTTTTGAAGTTAAATACCGGAGCGCATGAAATATCGGTCATTACACTAACACAGGTCATAAGTAAACTTCATAAAACTAGACTATATTCATCTCTTAGGGAAATATATATTTTAACAGAAGTCCCATATGTCAGAGAGGCTTGCTTCAGATTATATTTCAATGTTTTTTCAAATTACTAATTACTGGTTATTGTGATCCTACAATCTTTATATTCATAAAATTATTCTAGAATTGATCTTCTAATGCTATGAAATGTCTTAATAGCTGTTTCCCAAAATTCATCACATGATATTTATTTTGACTAAATACAGAACAAATTGATGTCCTGTAAATACCAATTTTTACTATCATGTCATTATTTGATACTGCTACAAATCCATCTGTCGCTTGTCTGGTCAGGATAAAACAGACAAATGGTTGTGGACTCACTTCAAGCAGCTTTATTACACACAAACACATCATGAGTGAGGCTTAGTAACTTAAACTTAAATAAACCTATAAAAAGACTGACTACCACACTCATACATGTTAGCACTATTGCTGTTCTCTCAAAATGGCACTGCTGCCTGCACCTGCTCACTATTTATATGCATGTGTTTACATCTGGAAATGCTTCATAAAGGTACATACACACACTTTGTTCTACATCCTCCATCTTTGAGAAAAAGATCCTATATCAAATGACAGTATTCAATGACATGCAATTACACAGACATGATCTTTTGACATGCAGTTATACAGAACTATTTTTTATGACATGCAATCATACAAAATTAGACATATAAAACAATCACATCCAGGTTGCTCTGTATTTTACACTAGGTCTAGAAATATGACCTGAACATGCAACATAAAAGTCAGAACTGGATCTAGCAACGGGGACTATCTTCAAGGAATGTTCAACTTTGGGGACATCTGGGGCATCATCAGGAATGGGAATGGATACTGAGACATGTTCTTCGTGTGAACATTGACAGGGTTGCTCTGAGTTCTAGAGTCTGTTTCAAAGGTACAATGCTGCAATATCATTTCTGACACAGGAAGCAGATACCTGCAGTTTCTCCTGTATTCTATACCCTTGGATTCCCCTAAGTAGGATCTCAGCTCAGCACATATGCCTCTCACTTGACCAATTTGATCAAAGCCTTTCACTATTTGTATTCTCACTGTCTCTCCTTCTTGCAACGGATGAAGAAATTGGGTCTACTTCATTTCACTGAGAGCTCATTTCACTGAAACTCAGTTGCCTACACACAATTCACTGAAAGCTCATTTCACTGAAAACTCATTTGACTGAAACTCATTTGGCTGAAAGTTATATATGGCCTTTTTCCCACTGAAGTGTGATTCTGGAATTAGTATATAAACTAAGGGGGGGATAGGAGGCACAGCCCCCCACATTGGGGAGTGTGGGGTGTGGGGGTATAGCACCCCTTCTATTTACAATGTTTAAAACCATACATATGGATACTTACAAGTCCAATGAATAACTCTGTCCAAAAGACAATATATAACTAAACTATGTGGAGGGCTACACCCCCCCCCCATCCTTACTTTATATACTAACTCCAGGATTGCACTACAGTGGAGAAAAAGCCATATATAACTTTCAACAAAATGAGTTTCAGTGAAATGAGCTTTCAGTGAATTGTGCGCAGGCAACTGAGTTCCAATGAAATGAGCTTTCAGTGAAATGAAGTAGACCTGAAGAAATCTGCTCATTTTATCATAGTTGGACTTCTGAAATTAACACTTCTTAAAAAGCCGGGCTTTGATTGTTGTTTTTAGCATTAGGCACTAACAAACTAGAACTGATAGGCAAGGTTGTTCTGGTTTGCCTAGATAGAGGTCACTGAGCAGGCAAGCCAAATAGCTTGTCCCAGGGTATATTTCTGAGATTAAGTAAATTCAAGAAGATGTTAGTATTGTCACACTTTGACCACTCTTGTAATTGTTTTGCACTCTGTACTGCATGTTCAGCAAGGCCATTTGACTGTGGGTATTCTGGACTACTAGTAACATGGACAGAGTCCCACTCTTTTGCAAATTTCTGAAACAATTGACTGGTATACTGGGTAAAGCTGTCAAAATAACTTTGTGTGCTACCATTGACTGAGAAATGATGTCTCATCTTAGTAATAACAGCACTGGATGTTAGGTTAGTTAGCAAATCGATCTCAAACCAGTTTGAATATGAGTCTACCAACACTAAGTAATGCTGATTGTTCCCTTAAAAGATGTCAGTGGCTTCTGTTGACCATGGTAGTGAAGAAATCTGGCTTAGCTGAAGTGGCTCTTTTTGCAAATGCAGTTTAGTATTATTGCATACTGAACAAGATGAAAGCACTTTATCAATGTCCTTTGATAGAAAAGGCCAAAATATTAGTCCTCTCTCTTCTTTTGGTAGAATTGGAACCAGGGTGGCCACAATGAAAAATCTGAATGTATTCATGTTGTAAGGAAGTAGGAACAATAACTTTTGGAACTTTGAAAATATCATCCTCCATAAGCATCTCATCTCTGCATGGAAAATAATGTTGTACTTCCGGTGGTTACACAAGATTGCTTTGAAGGCCATCCATAACCGATGAAGTGCTTGAGCTTCTGCACAATTGGATCAGTCTTTGTATGATCTCTTAGCTCATCAAGTCTTGTGGTAGAAAAATTATGCACTTCCATGACATCAAAGTCAAAATTATCTGCATCAAGCTGTTCCGTGGTATTTTTGGGCGATCTGGATAAGGTATCAGACAAATAAAGAAATTTGCCTTTTGTATAGACCATTTGAAATTGTACTTTTGTAATCTGAGCATCATTTTTTGTAGTCTTGCTGGAGAGGTATGCATAGATTTCTTTAAAATAGTGACTAGAGGTTGATGGTCAGTTTCTATTTGGATAGCTCAGCCAGGGATATAATCATGGAACTTCAAACATGCAAACACAATTGTCAAAAGTTCCTTCTTAATTTCAGCATACTGCATCTCAGTTTGTGTAAGAGTTCTAGATGCATAGGCAATAGATCTGCCTTTCTGAAGAATAACTGCACCGACCTAACTTTGAAGCATCACAGGAAATAACTACTGGTCTGTGTACATCATAGCATCTCAATGTAGGCGGGTTGGAAATTTGCTGTTTGAGGTTATCAAATGCTTTCTGGTGTTGTTCTAAGTATGACCAGGCAACATTTTTGAGTGTTAGCTCATTTAAATGTGCTGCTGTCTCACTAAAGTCAGGGATGAAAATGACCAAATAGTTAACCATACCAAGAAAACGCTGTATGGTTTGGACATTGTCTGGAGATGGCATCTCAAGAATGGATGCTTGTTTAGAAGGGTTTCATCATAAGCATTTACTGGTAAATAAATTACCTAAATAAGTAACTTCAGGTAGTCTGAATTTACATTTCAAAGGATTGAACTTCAAGTTCACTTCAGACGTTCTGTCCAGAACTTTCCTGAGGTTTCTGTCGAGTTCTGCATCACCATTACCTCCAACCAGTAACTCATCAACTATTATAACACACGGATAGCCTGAAAATTTTTGCTCCATTGCACACTGAAAGACTTGACTGTCAGAATGTATTCCAAAAGGCATCCTGAGGAATCTGTATCTACCAAATGGTGTACTGAATGTAGTCAGAAATGAAGATTTGCAATCAGGCATTACTTGCCAAGATGAACTATTTGCATCTAATACAGAAAAACAGTGGCATTTGACATGAGGGCAGCAACCTCCTCGACTGGACACATAGGATGATGAGGTCTCTTTAATGCCTTGCTCAAGTCAATGCATATTCTGATTTCATCTCAACTTTTCTTCTGAGCAGCTACCATGGAAGACACAAACTCATTCGGTTCTGTGACTGGACAAATCACACCTTGCTGCACCATTTTGTCTAACTGGACCTTGACTTTGTCCTGCATAGCTATTGGAACTCTCCTCATTAGTCTGACCACTGGACTGACCTCTGGGTCTACTTTCATGGAGTACACAACTGGAAGGTTACATAACTCGTCATCGAATACATCAGCATACTCTGAGAAAATAGTATCACTGAAGCTGGAACTGGGACATGTGCTTACGAGATATACTTTTTTGGTAAAAGAAAACAGTTTCATTCTTAAACTGTCTCTGAGATCTATTAATGACTGCACAGGTCTTCGGACTACATACAATTTCAAATTGTAACTGTTACCAGCTGAATAGCATGAAAGTATTACTGAGCCTTCAGTTTGAATCTCTTCACCTCCATAAGCAACAAGCTTTGCACAATTAACCAAATTAAGTTGGTCACCAGCTCTCACTCTAGCAAATGTTTTTGCTGACATTACATTACACTTTGAACCAGTGTCTACTTTGAGCTCCATGGGTTTACCATTGATCAGGACAGTAGAAAATGCTTCATTCTTTGCCAATAAATCTACTGCATTAACCTTTTCATTAATCACTGATAGACCATCTACACAGAAAGTAGAGTTGCTGATTTCCACATGATGAACTTCCTTTTTTGATTGACATTTCTTAATAACTGAAAGAGGCTTGCTTGATTTACAAAACTTTTGAAAGTGGTTCCATGTTTTACACTTGTGGCATTGCTGACCAAAAGCTAAGCACTTATCTCTTTTTGACTCATGATTAGCACCACAATTATGATAGTTAACAATAAGACTTGACTTGGGTTAAGAAAGTTATGGGTCCTCCCTTGGAATCTGACAGTTGCCATGTGCTTAGGCATGCTTCTGCTTGCCACATGTTGCATGATGTCTACGCTTGCTCTAGAGGCTGCTGAAACTATGCTCTTATCACCTGCAAGCATACGTGTGTGTCTTTCTGTGAGCTCATGAATTTGACAAATCTCTATATCTCTGCTCAATGTTAAATTACTGTCACCAAGCAAAATCTTTCCCACTGCAGCATTAACACCACACACAAGCCTGTCCTTTATTAACTCATCATTCAAATCACCAAATCTGCACATTTTTGCCTTATTTCTCAAGTCAGTGATGTAAGCTGCAAAGGTTTCATATGGCGTTTGGACTCTTGCATAAAATAGGTGCCTCTCTAATGTAACATTTGTCTGGGGGTTGCACATTTGTCTAAATTTAAGATTCAAGCACTCAGGGTCCTTTCTTGATTCAGCTGGTATAATAATATGGCAGTTTCCCCCTCTCCTGCATACACTGCTGGTTTTAACACAAACTAATACTCTCTTTCAATGGCCTCTGACCCAGCTAAGTTAAGCAAAGTGAGTGTCCTTGTGCATGCATCTTTGTCTGGAAAAACTGCTTGTATGAAAATATTGTATTCTTGCTCAAATACTCTACAATTCTGTGCAATATCATGATCAAACAAAAGTGAACTGGGTCTGAAAAATGCCTCTGCCATATCAACACCCAGTAATGAAGGAGCCTGAAATTATACACAAACATGTACACACACACACACACACACACACACACACACACACACACACACACACACACACACACACACACACACACACACAAACACACACACATATATATATATATATATATATATATATATATATATATATATTTATATGCCAGAACTTGTAAATATGCCCAATAGCACAATATACTCTTTAAACCAACTGCACCTTGCCAAATGAGTCTCTGCAGCACAAGAACACTTTAAAATCACTGTACTTTGCGAAATCACTCATCAGTGTAAGAAATTACTGTACTTTGCAAATAAACGGTACACAGTAGAAGAAGCTCAGAGTAAGAAACACTTCAAAATGAATGCACTTTGCAAATAAATTGTGCATAGCACAAGAACCTTTCAAAATGGCTATAGTTAGTGAAATAACTGTACAGTGCAAGAAAAATGTTGAAATGGCAGCACTCTGCGAATAAATGCACACAGCACAAGAAACTTTTTTGAAATTGCTCCACTTTGACTGCACTTTGCAAAATAACTGTACTTTGCACACAGCAAGCTAGTTACCTTGGTCTTTAAGCTTATTTTACCCTTTTGTTGTATTCTTTATGCAAATTTAACCTCTTATCATGCTCATTATACTTTTCTTGTGCTCGTTTTACTTTAAACATGCTCATTATGCAAACCAAAGGTAATTCTGAGCCTCATATGAATATTTCTCATAGTTTTATCAAATATCATGGTTACAAATATTTTATTTAATTAATAATGTGTTTTTTGCTTTTTGTTTGATTAATAATAATTTTTGTGCTACTCGTTTGATTAATAAATGGGTTTTGTGCCTTATGAATGCTCCATTGCATTTTCTTTGCAAAAACAAAATGTGCATGTTTTGGTTACCTGAAGTTCATTTCTGGCCCTTTTTGATCATTTGAGCACTGTTTTCAGCCAACCTGCTCAATATACCTGCACCATCAACAATGCACCTTGTGGCTTGCAGAAGTTGCACTCTGAATCCTGGTTCTGACTCCATGTCACTCGTCCGGTCAGAAAAAAACAGGTGAACAGTTGTGGGTTCAGTTCAAGCAGCTTTATTATACACAAACACCTCAGGAATGAGGCTTAGCAACTTAAACTTAAATAAACTTATAAACAGACTGACTATCGTACTCATACATGTTAACACTCTGGCTGTTCTCTCAAAATGGCACTGGTGCCTAAACGTGCTCACTATTTATATGCACCTTCCTACATCTGGAACTGCTTCTTCAAGTTATATACACATGCCCTGTTCTAGATCAACTTTACAATCACCTGCATACTTGTCAATCTAAAGTGATATACTTATTTGTGTAAGGGGAAAAAACTAAGTTAAATAGGGAATGGACTAACAGAGAGACCTAGAGAACCTCAGAAAAAAGCTGTCAGAATGGACTCCTTATACACAAACATAGTGTGAATAACCATCAAGCCAGTTATCAGTCTTGTTAAAAAAATGCTTTAAATTTGTATATTTCTAACACTATTATATGCAATCGGCAGATAGCCTTATATCCACAGCTATATTAACTTGGTTGTAGAATTCATCTAGATTAGAGAAAGTAGACCTTTTGTAGTAAAGACATTTGTATCTATATCAACACAATTAAAACAATGATATGGGTCCTTTGGAAGATGGATTAGACAGCTTTCAAAGTATCTGTCCATCAATGAAGTCAGACTGATCATTCTGTAATTTTTGTACAACAAGTTTATTGCCCTTTTTAAAATAGATGTAATGGTCTTTTTTCACAATTCAGGAACAATAACTGAACATGAAAAACTTAAAAAGCTTTTGTTTGAAAACTCAATGGATTTTAAATCTTAAACTGTTCAAAAAGGCTTCAGCAGCTATAATTATATTCCGTAACATTGTAAATTACAAAGAGGGAATTTCTGTTGTGACTATAAGGCAATACTTCATCTGACTTTATTTGAAAATCTAAGCTTAGAATGCACTGCACGGGGAACTAACAACAGAACAGGGAAGTGAATAGTAAAAACAAATATCCTTTCTAGGAAAAATATATTTTATTTTATTTTATTTAACATTTGTTTACCGGAAAGTCTGATTGGGACAGAGGCCATTTTCAGTGGAAGCCCAGGGAAAAATGCTCTAGAAGCATGTCTTTGGAATGTGGGGAGAAACTGGAGCACTCGGAGAAAACCCACATGAATGCAGTGAGCACTGCATCAATGGGCCCAGACAATATCCCAGGATGCCTTCCTAGCATGAAACATAGGGTTACCATATTTGGTTGTATGTAAAAGAGGACCTATTAGGGCTGAAGAGCAAAAAAAAAAAAAAAAAGGTCTTTATTGTCCCCTCTTAGAGTGAAGAGCAAAAAAAAGGTCTTTAGTCTTGTCTTTAATGCATTTCTGAATTAAAGACAAGTAGCTCTGTGTTTGGGGATTTTTCATTGGTGTGTATGCTGGTATACAAGCCAATCAAAACCTCGCACAGCAGACCCTCTTCTGCTCAATGCAGAACATCAAGCAGTTCCACATTTAACAGAGCAGCTTTTTGACTGGCACGTATACCGCTATAAGAGCCAATCAAAACCTTGCACAGTGGACCCTCTTCTGTTCAATGCGGAACATCAAGCAGTTCCGCACTGAACAGAGCTCCGCTTTTTGATTGGCTCATATACTGGTATACGAGCCAATCAAAACCTCGCACACCGGACCCTTTTCTGTTCAATGCGGAACATCAAGCAGTTCCGCATTGAACAGAGCTCCGCTTTTTGATTGGCTCGTATACCACTATACGAGCCAGTCAAAAATGCATGCAGTGGACCCTCTTCTGTTCAATGCGGAACATCAAGCAGTTTTGCATTGAACAGAGCTCCGTTTTTTGACTGGCTCGTATACCGGTATATGAGCCAATCAAAAAAAAAAAAACAAAGCGGAGGAAAGACTCCGAAATAGGGATGTCTGTTCTTTGAAAATTCTGTGATTTGTCTGGGTTTTAAAACCCGGACAAATCACAGAATTTTCAAAAAATGCCCGGACAGGAGCCCAAAAAATAAGACGTGTCCGGGGAAACCCGGACGTATGGTAACCTTAATGAAACATGACCTATCAGGGCATCTGGAATTAATATTTAATTGTAGCCTTCAAACAACCTTCATGCCTCATGAATGGAGAAAGACAACAGTCATCCCTCTACACAAAGGTGGGCCATCTACAGACCATGCAAACTGCAGACCCATAAGTCTCACTAGTCTTATATGTAAAGCCATGCAAAGAATTATCATGGAGATGATCAACAGAGATATAGTAAACCTCCAGACACTGGACCCAACCCAGTCTGGTTTTGTCATTGACAGATCATGCCAACTCAACCTGGTGGACTTCTTTGAGAAGTTACTGAAGCAATGGATGAGGGAAAAATCGTTCACACTGCATACATTGGCCTGGCCAAGAAATTTGACACAATACCCCACTCTGGCATTGTAGACAAACTCAGGAGGTTAGGTATAAACCCTATTGTCATGCAGTAGATAGCCAACAGGCTCACAGACAGGACCCAGGAAGTTAGAATTGGTGAGTACACCTCTACAAAGATGCCAGTCACAAGTGGAGTTCCCTCAGGCATCAGTCCTTGGACCACTTCTTTTTGGCATTTACTGCTCAGAAGTCAAGGCCAATATCAGTGGCATATGGCTGACTAAATTTGCAGATGATTTCAAATTAGGAGCTGTGATTTAATCTCACATTGACATAAATGTTTTCCAGGAGGGGCTGGCACAGACAAACAACTGGTGTCAGAGCCATGGGCTAAAAATAATGCCAAGAAATGCATAATAGCATCCTTTGGGAAGTCATCCATCCCTGGTAACTATCATATTGACAATACACCCCTTAGAGTTGACCCAGTAGTCAGGAACTTGGGACACACATAGTAATCTAGCCTTTGAACATCATGTGTCTGCAGTGGTGAGGAAATTATTCCATGTTGCACAACTTATAAGTAAAGGTATAACATTTAAGTCCAAGGAAATCATTGTTTCACTGTATGTGGCATTCATCAGACCTGTCATTGAGTGCAATCACATATCATCACTACTCTGAATAAAAGCATTGCTATATGAAAAATTATCATAGCTTTTTATATCAGGAATCATCATCTATTCATAAATGCAGATGTGTTTGACACCAGTGTTAACAACATTTGCAATCACAATAAGATTGACACAACATAGTCTGAGCAGTAATGGCTGGATTTGAACTAACTATCCAAGATCACATTCTAAACATTAGTGCCTGAATTGGAAGCAATACACAACATTCTGAGGTACAACTGGGACACAGTACATTTCAGTGGATCACATCACCACTGTTTATTAGCTGGATGTTTATGCTAAAAAGTGATCAAAGTGCACAATAACACTGCACAGCTACATATCTATCTATCTACATATATATATATATATATATATATATATATATATATATATATATATATATATATATACATGTATATAGATATAAGAATCTACTTTGGAAGATTGGACTTTCATAATTTCAAACTTTATATGGTTAAGATCATAATATTGCAGTTTTGAAAGTACAAAACGTCAATAAAAATAAAAATAAAAACACTTTTCTTTATGTTTATGCAAGGGGGGCAAGACAGCCTGAACCCCCCACACCATCTGCTAATTAAATAAACCACCTCCGAAATCACACTACAGTGAACAGAATGGTAAATTTCCCATTCCCTGCTTTACTGCAATCTCCATTTTAATTGTTCGAAGTTTCATATTTTGATCTTATGGTCTCGGCTATAGGAAGTTCAAAGTTTTGAAACTTCAAGCTTTCAAAGTAGACCCATATATATATATATACATATTCATATTTGAAGAGTCCATCTCACAGTATAAGAGTGAAAGACCCATTCATAGCTGGCCTCAAACATCCTACATATATAGTTACACAATGTACAGAGCATGGTATCAAATTCTCACAACATAGGGAATCCACGCTCCAACTGTGAGATACTGTAGTTACGGTAGCATTATGTAATCACTGTGTGGCTAAAATAAGTGACTTTCCCTAGGGATTCTAGGATTTGCTATTGTAACAATGTGTAACTGTGAATTCATCTGATAAGTAAAAGTGTACTGTACATAAAGGTGGATGTGTTGTGGTCAGTGGTATATGACATTAATCAATAGGTTCATAGGTGTGTACTAGGCTAATGGCCCTGGAGCCTTTACAAGCCTAGCCCATAGGACTACAATGTCGCACTATTTAAGCAGTGATGAACTCAAACCACTTACCTATCCACTTACACCCTCTATACAGCACATTATCAGCAGTCAGCATCACAGGAGAATATTTTATACAAGTGAGATGTACGGGGTCAATTAAAAAATGGCAAAATGACATCAGCAGTGCATGCCAAGGAGATGTGTCTCGTAAGATGACTTTTACAGCCATATGGAGTTGTAAAAGTTGGCATTGGAAATGTGTGGAAACCAGTCCTGAATTAATTTTAAGTCACGCATGCACTCATAGAAGTTATGCACTGCTGTATTCAAACCTTCTCCTTTCATTTGACATACTGTAAAATGCAAACTCAAACTACAACTAATAAAAAAAATAAATAAATAAATAAAAAATGAACAGGCCATGTCAGATACGACCTCCAATATTTATTTGTTAAGCGCTTTCGTCGGAGTGATATCCAACTTCATCAGAACACTTAAATATGTGAGAAACTCCAGTTATAAAGGTAAAAAACATCACATGACAGATGAACACCCCCCCCCCATTCATAGTACTTGTGTTTTAAATTTTAAATGAGGGCAGTGTTCTTCTGTCATGTGATGTTTTTACCTTTATAACTGGAGTTTCTCACATGCTAAAGTGTTCTGATGAAGTTGGATAACATTCCAACAAAAGTGCTTAACAAATATATTGGAGGTTGTATCTGATGTGGTCCATTCATTTTTTTTTTGTTTTTTAATCTTTTGGCATATTCTTATAGATTCACAGGTGTTTATTAGGCTAACAACCACAAGGACCTTTTTAAGCCTAGCCTTGCATCTCAAATCTTCAAAAAGTTCTGTTACCCTTGATAAGTGTAAGCAAAGCTTGGGAGGTGAAGTATTTACAAGCAGGTACCTGACAGATTAGCCATTTATAAGCTGCCTGTGTCTGTTAGAGACACAGGTGCCAATCCAGGGATTAATTTCCTGCTCCCATTCCTAATGTCCAAGTTGCACGTGAATTGTGTTAAGGATGCACTCTGCTTCACATGGATGGGGAGCCTGTTCCAGTGAAGGGTAGTCTCTGGGATACATACCTGTCTCCCAGCATGCTTTATTTATATCACAGTCAGTTTAAGTATTTAGAATGGATAATTCTGGTGCTGTTTGTTTTGCAGATATGCAAGAGTTCCATCAAAGTGGGGTCTGATAATGACTTCTATTGCAGGCATAGATCACTCCTCAAAAGCCTGTAGGAGACAGAATACAGGGATTGAGCCTTGAGGCACTTTGCATAGGACATGCTACTTATGCCCTGTATTCTTTTAGTGAGAAACCTCTGTGGACATTCCAATTGTTGGACATGCCTAGTTAGGTTCATACCAGAGGGGTCATTGTACTCAATCACAGGTCTGTTGACTGTCTAATATAGTGGAACAATGACTTCCTTGGACCTAAATGCTATACCTTTGTTTATAATTTGAACAACATAGAATGTTTCCCCTGACTACTGCAGACATGTGATAGTAAAAGGCTAGATTTTTGTCTATGTGTGTCCCCAGGTTCTGACTACTGGGTCAACTCTTAGGTGAGTTTTTTTTTTTTTAATACGATAGTTACTAGTGATGGATGAATTCTCGAAGAATATTATACATGCCTTGACATTCAGTTTTAGTCCATGGCTCTAGCACCAGTTATTTGTCTGTGTCAGCCCTTCCTGAAGAACATTTGTGTCAGTTGTCGATTCAGTGACAGCTCATAAACTGCAATCATCTGCACATTTAATCAGCCAGAGGTCACCAATGTTGGCCTCAACTTCAGAGAAGTAAATGCCATAAAAGAGTGGTCCCAATACAAATCCCTAAGGGAATCCTGTTCTGACTGGCCTCTTTGTAGAAGTGGACTCCCCAATTCTAATTTCCTGGGTCATATCTATGATTCAGTTGGCAAACCACCTGGATACATAAGGGTTTGTACCTAACCTATTAGGTGTGTCAACAATGTCTGAGTGGGGGATTGTGTCAAATATCCTGGCCAGGTCAAGATAGGCAGTGTAAACCATTTTTTCCCTCACCTATTGCTTTTGTGACCTTCTCAAAGAAGTCCACCAAGTTGAGGAGGAATGAACTACCCCTGACAAAACCAAATTGATGTGAAGGTTTCTTATGTCATTACTGATTATTTCCATAATAATTCTTTCCATGGCTTAGCATATGTGACTAGTGAGACTTATGTGTCTGTAGTTTCCAAGGTCTGTAGATGGCACACTTTTGCTGAGAGGATTGACTGTTGCTGTTTTCCATTCATGAGGCCCAAAGTCTGTATAGAAGCTCTAGATAAATAACAATTCTAGTGGGCCTGAAAGAGCATGTTTCATCCTATTTAAAAGGCATCCTGGGATATTGTCTGGGGCCATTGATAACTGGCCTTAGAGGCAGCATTAAGGACCTTTTCCCTATTAATAGCAGGGGGAGTTATATTTGATGGTATTTCCTAGGAATGGTTGATGGGGAGAGGATTGTTTAAGAAATGCAAGCACCACAAGAGAAGTCTGACATTTAAATTGTAGAAAGCATGACATCATTAGTGTGCTGTAACATGGGTATAATTGAAGATTATAATTTTGCAATTGTGTTCTCTTATTGTTGTCCCACAAACAACCTGTCATTTGAAAAATGGAACACAATTAACAAATTTTTGCATCATTTTCCCTCTAAAAAAATGAAATATATTTTCAATCTACGAGACTCCAATTAGAAGCAATAATCTAGATAGGTGTGAAAATAGCATGGCATAAAAAGGTATGGCTTCTTTAAGTATTGGATAGTATAATACAAACAGTATGCCTAGCTACAGATAGTGGGTATATTTAGCAATGACCAGAGTGAGTAGTATATTCAAGTGATGCATTCATCCTTCTCACTTGTAATTGCAACATCAGAAATTAACTTTGTGCAGCACAGTATAGTTTATGACAAATAATATGAAAGTGTACTGGCAAAAGCTCACGTGTAGTTAGCAATAGTGACAAGAATTGTTTTTTAAACAACACAATGGCATCATAAAATGTGATTATATATGTATTTAGACCACTACCTGTAAAATTATCAGTTAAATAGATTCGAACCATGCATCAGCTGCCCTTTTTATAAGCTCACTGCACTTATACCTTGTGTCACAAAAAAATTTACCTGACAGGATAATTGTCTTCACTGAGCATTTTCCAGAGCTGACAGCTGTGTAATGCCACCAAGCTGGTTTATGCTACATGACATAGTCTAAACTAAAATATTCATGTTTTTCCTTAAACCATGATAGTTAATTTTGTGCTGGTGAGTGGTGCACAAACACAGAAGGCAATCTCTATCAGAAGCAGTCAAACAACTTTTTTTTGAATAACTACTTGAAGACACACATGAAATGTATTGCAGTGTATATCTAGAAATGCTCAGATCTACTATTACATTACACTGATGCATTCAGCCTTCTCACATCTCCTTTCCACATCAATACTATTGTATATGTCTCACAATATCAGGACTATAGATAATGCCATGGATGTGGAGAAAGCCACAGGGAGCAGATGAAATGTTTTCTTTGTTCACACAGCATGAGCACTTACTATTGACATCATTTTGAAAGACTTATCTGTCTGCCACTTATAATCAATTCTGACCTTACCTGAGTTTTCCAAATCAAAACATTCATGCACAGGAATGTGTGTCATGATTTAGCATTATTTCCCTCAGTAAAATCATCTGTAAACAAGTTTGAACAAGGTATCACATGTGTTGTTTCTCATGGCTCAATATATTTCAGAATTATATTACAGAGAGAGGACTGTGACAATTTGGAATTCTTTATTCATTACTGCTGAGGAAAGTGGAACAATGCCAGTCTTCATTGATCTATTGATGGCAGTTCAAATAAAAAAAAAATGTCAGTTATTATTTTGGGCAGTGGAAATGACATTCACTGCTACTGATCACTGCCAGTCAATAGACAGCCATGCCAACTGACATACAACTGATAAAAGGAAAAAAATGCTGATCAAATACTTTAAATGTGCATTTCACATTTATGGATTTGAATTCTCAAACAAGGGCAGTGAGAACAAGTATTTAAGAGTAAGGAACCAGTGTTTAAATGTACAGATGATATGACATTGTATAAAGTCACATTGAAAGTACAGAAACAATTTATGAAAGTTGTCCTTTTTCATTTGATAATAGATGATTGGGATATTGCAAACAGTTAGGATACCCAGTACTCATACAATATTAAATAAAGACTGCAAATACTGCAGGTATATTCCTTTCTTTCTTTACCGTGTCTTATTCCTTTATCTATGCCTTTGTAATCGCAATTCTATCTCTACTTTATTCCATATGTAATCTTTATCAGTGCTTAAAGTATTCCCTTGAATATGAACATTTGCCTCTAATTGTGTATGTCCTTGCACTATGTTTACATTCCCTATACTTAGTGCAGATTGTCATATTCAAGAATGCTAACAATTTAACTAATTATTTGCATACTCAGAATGCTCAGAGGGCTGACTCAGCACTATACAAAGGTAACTGTGTACCTAATACCCCTGTATAGTACTGGGAGACTGTTTGGCTCCTGAGTGCTTGATACTACTAAAACCATAACTTTTGAAGTGTCTCTTATCTGCACTGCATTGTATTATCAAAATATATTACATTTTGTTACAAAATGCATTTGGTTTAACATTAAACTGACCCTTGAAAGCATATTCCTTAACCTTTATCCATTTATTTTGGAATATCCATGTCTGCATTATAAAATGTATGTTACATAATGCTGCATGCAATTTTATTAGTTTGAATTTAATTTGTTGTCTGCACAGTTACTGTAGATGAGCTTATTATAATTTTTATTACATTTGTACCTGTGTTAGAAGCAAAAGAAAATGTGTTATGTTTGTGGATTTCTGCTTGGCTATACTCCACAGCAGTGGAGATGACACATAATAGTTTTGTTTTACTTTAATTACTGTTAATGCTACAATGTATTACACAGTTAAAGCTATGCTATCTGCATTACAGAACTGCAACAGAGCATTGTTGATTTTTGATTTAGAATTTTTTAGCGGGCTATCCTAACGTCTGTGTAGTCATAAGAAGCAGTAACTTTTAAATGGTTGATTGCATATTGGATGCATGCAGTCACACATAACTGAGTTCCAAACCATTCTGTATGTGTATTATATAAGTAATTATGTCTACTTACTGTTTCATGTCATACAAGGATATAGCACCCAAGAAGAAATATGTATCCTGCAAGCTACTGTACACTGATGTAAAAAATTAAGTCATTACCCAGGTTTTACATTACAATGGAGCTTTTCTGTTGGGGACAGGCAGAGGTGGTTAATCTGCCTGAGACAGTATATCGCAGTAGGTGTTGATGACATTAATGCTGTTGGATGGCATAGGAGAACTTGCTGCCAGATATGACACCAGGCAAGTGACATGGTAACCTCTGCTAGCCATAGGGTGGCTGCAATTGCCTTGAAACAGGTGGCTTTGGAGAGTGGTCCTGCTAACGAACCAACACTAAATGAACCGTGGAAGTTACTGTCACCTGCAAGAGATCCAAATAGCTTGGCAGATGGTTTCCACATAATCATTGACAATCGTGCAGATGAGGATTGCAGACTGAGAGTATCACAAAGCATACCTTCCAGGGTGGCAAAATGCAACTTTCATTGTTATACCTTTTTATGATATATCTTGTATGTTTATGACCAGTGATAACTGTGAGTCACACTACAGTCATAGAAGCATGGTGGAGGGTGTTTTTTGTGGGGGATCTAACTGTCCACTACATTTTTGTATGAGTACATTTTTAATCTGTCCGAAGTGATAGGGCTTCTTCTTTTTTCTTGTTTCATTCTGTTTGTTACACTTAGCAGACTTCTTTCCTTTCCTTTCCATTCCTCACATACAGTCACTTTTGGAGTGCATGCTGCCAGCCCACCTGCATATTGCAAGCACACAACTGGTTATTGTTTAGGTAAGGTAGATGTAGATTTATATGATAGTAAAGTTTGTGTTGCTTTAGTATCTGTTAGAGTTCAACATATCTTTTGAATAAAGAAAATACGTGATCAATTTTATTCTCTCTTTTTCTGTTTGTTGCATTTATTGCTTGTTATAATAGATGATCCTGAGAGTGACCCTGTGGAACTCCTATAACCTCATGTCATAGTATCGGTAGCCTCTGATGATGATGGTGATGATGAAGAGGTACAATCTGGGGATACAGAGTGTCAATCTGACACTGTGTGATGTGGATCCCACATCCCGTGCCCATATTTTGAGCATAGTCAGTATGCCTATGCATACCTGTGACAGGAAGACCTCTGATACAGTACAGGTGGAAGGTGACACAGTTGATCAGATTAGTGTGTTTACTCTGTTTCAAGAGCTGGTTGCTTCTTCCAGTAGCCATCATAAGGGTATGGTGCCAGACAGGAGGGTTAGTAGGGCTGCTAGGAGAAAGCCTGCTGTCCACTGTCCATCTAATGCAGAAATGTCACCAGACGTGTATGGTTATAGTGGAAGCACTGGCATGTTCCATCAGGGCACTGGAAGAGATAGAGCAACTATTAAACACTGTGTATTCTTAAGTGAGTGACACCAAGAACCATGTGGGCAACTCCTTGGACAGGATAAATGACACACTGGACCAGGCAGTGTCTGTAATGGAATGTCTGTTGGGAAGGGTGGGCATCCATGTAGCCAGAGAGCCCTACATCTTCTGATGCTTTCAGACATGGCCATTCAAGATTCTGATGCTGTAGTGACACTACATGCACTTCTCCATCAGTGATTGCAATGTCCGCACCCAGATATGGTAGGCCACAGAGTCACTGAACATACTTGTGAGGAGAGGTCATCCAGTAGACATAACTCATGTTCAGGTAGCACCCTGACTTTTGGCCAGGGGTCTGAAAGTAGCAGTGCAACTCCTGGCAGAAGTAGATTTTGTGGTCAGGGGCAATGACACTAAACTGGCTACTCTACTATACACGGCTCACACATGTCCAAGATAATTGGACATTGGGGTAGCACAGTGCTTGATTGTGCTCAATTAGAGATACACACACAGATAGGAAAAAAAAAACATGTGCATTTGCCCATATTACTTCACATCCATGTGAGCTATCAAAACAGTACTGTTTAGTGCTATACACCTGTTGTCACTGGCCCTGAACACTGTATACTGTGAGAGATACATGTCTCTCTTACTTGCATGCACTCACTTCTTTTGTGTCAGCCTTGCTCTCCTAATCCCTACACATCTTTTGCTAGTGATGATGACTGTGCCCTGCCCTTTGTACATGTCTTTTTTGACTTATGGTTGCATATATATCTGATACACACAGAAGATATCTATTACTTGCTTATTCACAAGCCTGCATTTATCGATATGCATTGAAGAAGAAAATTTGATGATTTCCTGTTCATACTCATTTGTGAATGACTGAGTCTGTAATTGCTGAACATCATTGTATTTCAGTTAGTATTATCATTACAGCATTGGAAGCATTACTACTTCAGTCTTGCTTCTTGGTTTTGTTGTGTAAATGAGGGTACAATCGACCTGTTCCATGTTTTGTAGATGATGTTCAATTGAAATGCTTACCTCACTGTACTTTTGCTGTCTAGAGAGAACAGTATTATCAGCCAGTGCCACAGGCTGATTCATAGGACCACTTTTATGCTGTTTACTTTTAATATCAAAATGTAAACAATGTGCTTCCAAAACTGTTTATTGTCAGGGGTTAATACAAATCTATAGAGTATACCTCTCAACTGTACAGATTTATTCAGAATGTCCAGATTTCTGCCTCAAAATTTTGGTCCTTTTTTTATAAAATTCTGGTTTTCTGGCAATTAGAGGCAAATCATTAAAGACTGGAGTTAAGAAATAACGATAGACATTTGAGTTTCAGACTTTGTACCCTTCAAAAAAATTATGCTAATGCAAAACCTGTTATTCTATCAACTTTCTTTGTTTGTAAGAGCAATATTTAAAAATTGTCCCTGTTTTGGGGCCTTTGTCTCATATATATATATATATATATATATATATATATATATATATATATATATATATATATATCTTTGTCCATATTTCTTACTCCAAGAGGTTGAGGGGTATGCTATAGAGTAATCCTCTGTCAGGGAAAATATGTAACCTAAGTGGAGTTTGCTTAACAGGTGTTGTCAAGCATACCCTTGCACATGACAGTATACACACACACTGACAGTTACCAACTGTTGGATTTGCACCCCTAACTGTCTAGGTTATACACTCTAGAGAACTTAGTATTAACTGCAAGCACCACAGAAGAGAGTTGTAAGGGCACAGTGTGCAGTTTTGACATGCAGACCTTATCTGTAAGTTGGAGAGAAGGTGCTTGTGGTAAAAGTGGGATAAGAAGATAAGGGCATTCTATCCCATGCTAAAATATTCTACTGACGCGATGTTGATACAGCAAGTCCATTCAGGAAGCTATATATAACTGACATTAAAGTCACAACATACACACACACACACACACACACACACACACACACACACACACACACACGCACACACACACACAATCCCTTTTTTTGAGAATTACACCTCCTACCTATCTAGTTTCTCCATCTAAAGAGCACAGTATTAGTCACAGGTGCCAGAAAAGAAGTCTGAATTTAATGATGTGAAAAAGCACACTTGCAATTAGTAGACCTTCACTGTTTATACCAGCTGGTACTGTTAATCACAGGTTTTGTGTGGACAGGCAAAATAACAGCATTGTGCTTGTCCCAAGTAATGACATACTTCTCTACTGAGATTTATATACTGACTTTTATATACATTGCATTACTGTGATGTACATGTATCTGTTTCACAATATGGGTTGCCACTGATAACCACAGTTGTAAACTAGTGGATTATCAATCAGGCATTCCTGCCACTTCATTCCTGGATGGTTGCATGGAAATAGTAAATATTTTTAGTGTCTCTGTCACTTGTCTTTTCTCATGCCTGTACAATACGCACTAACAGTTCAGACACGTCCTAAATATGACAGTGCACTGCAGAATAGCAGTGATGGATTAGGTGTGAATAGGCTTTCGATTTATTCATTTATTACACAGTTTTTATTACACATTTGCAAGTGTAACCATTGGAGAGCAGACATACTTTAACAGACAGACTTAACTATGGCAACATCACTCTGAAATAAGAGATAAATTGTTGTCAAAATTCAAATACAGATATATAGACATTGTGCAGCCTAAACAAGAATTAATGCAGCACTGCCAAACTATATTGCATTGCTAATGGCAAAGTATTAGTATATATGCATAATCATATCTTGTGGTGTTGAACTTAAAATGGGAATTATTTGTATCCCATGTTGCTTGGTGCCATATTTCACATAAATAAGCAGTACACTCATACAACCATGTCTGCATTACATGGAATACAGAACAGATATCTGTTATAGGCATGTTTCAGATGTCAGGATTTGCACATTTGTCATTACAGCTACAGTTAATAAATCCTTTTGTGTATGCTACATGTGTACTATGAAACATATGAGTGACCAAGCATGTTATTGCTTATGGAAACGTGGCTTATGGAAACAGTTTGGAATCAATGTGGTTTACTGGATAACGCCAAAGGGATGGGAAGAGGTGAACAGTTGGTAAAATGACTACACATACAGACATACTAACAGATTAACTCATGTTGCATCTCTGTGCATATTTGCTTTGTGTTACTGTTTGCTTTATCATCATAATTATTAATGCAAGATCTGTACAAGACATGTTTTACAACAGGGAGCAAGATAATTAATACGGCAGTGGGATAATGGTGTGCTAAGAAAAGGTGTAGCCAACATTTACACCCACAAGAGCCATACAAAACATTCAGAAACAGCTTGGCATACATGTGGATTTTAACCTAGAAAGTATTCCAGGAAATCTCTACAGACCTGTGTGTTAGCTAAATTCAACCCATATGAACTCCTACTTCAGTGTTCCCATGTGATAGATTGCAGAAAAGGAGAATGCATGCATTACTCTTCATTACCCTCATGACAATTGTATGCTGTACATTCAGCTATTCAGCTTGTTCAAAAGTTTATTAACCTGACTATACATAGCTAAACATAGTAGCATGAAAAGCATCAGAATAACAGGGTCAAAGGTTAAAAACACACAATTTTGTCATAATATGTGTACTTCCATTTATCCTCCATTGCAACTGGTGCTCGGCACTAAACATTGCATAAATAGAGATGAGAAAGACTAATGACAAAGAAGGTACAAGATACATAGATAGGGGGAGGGTTGCATGGACAAAGTAGCTCATAACAGAAATATGACAATGTGGGCTTATAACAATATGTAGGCAACAGTTACACATAAAACAGTGTACTAAAAACACTCAGCTAATGTGTGGATTAGAGCCGTTGAGATTATACAAACATTTGTCTACAGATGTCAGCATTATCTCATCACATCACAAAGGAATTCTTACTTCTCACACTTTAAATCACACAATTGAAGGACAGTGACATCTTTCTGAAGCAGAAGGGGTGAGCATAGAGAGCCAGACAGATTGAGAGAGGAATATAAACAGAATTTTTTCTATGACATGTAGGACCATCTCTATGGTGTGTTACTCTTACTAATTTCCTCATTGTTAAGCTCTCATGTGATGTGTAGTCAAGTCCTTGCTATAGGGAGTAAGACGAGGTAGGAGAGTACAACCAACATTAAGACATTAGTAGGATAAATATGGCTTACTAAGTCTCCATGTTAGGGATGGAATGTTTTGCAAATACTGTCTTGCTGCATTATTGAAATAGCATGTTAATGAAATGGTGTTAATGATGAAAATGTTTGCAGTTAACTATGTGATAGGAATGTAAACTGTCATGAAATAATAATTTGACTTCCAGCTGTAATCAAACCTATGATACTATGCAAATGCATCACACCACAGACAGGGAAACTGTAGATCATTGTGTGTGTGTATGTACCTTTAAGAAGCTATCCAAGGGCTTGTACAAGTATATAAATACTGAGTGCGTGCAAGTCTGACTGCCATTTTGTAGTTAACTGTTGAGATGTAAGCATGTATGTATGTAAGATCTGTCTGTTAATTAGTTTGTTCATACTTAATGATGCTGCTATCCATCCTGATGTGCTTCTATGTATTAAAGCATCTAAACAAAACCCCCTGCCTGCTTGACATTAAGGTTAGAGAAGGACAAGTGATATGGTACCAGAAGTGGCATGTCTAAAGGACATGGAGTCAGAATCGGCATATCCAAAGGGCATGAACTTAGAGGCGGCATGTCTAAAATGACTTAAGGCACTTGCTTAGATATGGAGGAATATATAGCAGCGGATCATACCTAAAATGTGCAAACTTTGCAAAACAAGTCAGAAACGAATTTCAGATATTAAAACTTGCCCCTGGATTCAGCAATCCTCCATGTAAGACTAAATAAGTCTTACACGGAAGCTGCAGTTGAACGGTATGACGTCAGCATGCCATGCATATGCATGAGGGCATGCTGACTCATACTCTAGTCTAACACTGTCCGTGTAGGAAAGTAGGGGGCGTGTCCAATTGCTGAGTACTGCAAAGGGACACGCCCCCAGAAGAGTTAGAATCCTGATATTAAACACCCACGAGCGAGTCCGCCGAAATGTCAAGAAACACACCACACATCCCCACAGACTAAACTAGTGAAAGTGTTTAAAAAGTAAAAATAACCGTTTCAATTTTTTTTATAATTTCCAATATGTTTGCCCGCATTTGCGCTCATTTGCGCGGGTATGCCCTTCGCTCAACCACAGTTAGCAGATATGACATTGAAAAGCATATAAGATCTACATATGCAAATTAAGCAAAGTAGCAATAGCGTAGCGGTAGAGATGTCGCCCAAAGAATAGGCAGTCACGGTTCAATTCCCACAACATCCCCCTCCATTATTCATTAAATAAGTATGAAACAATTCCCCGATATATATAAATTTAATTTAAGTAAAATGTAATGAAATGGCCCATGTATTTGTGAACAAAACCTATATTATCTATATATAAAAAGGATCATAATTGCCCATAGCTTAGCAGCGCTTTAACAATCTTAATATGAGTGCTCGTAGCTAAGCAGCACTGTACCTAGCTTAATATGAGTGCCCATAGCCAAGCAGCACTTTACCCAGCTTAAAATGAGTGCCCGTAGCCAAGCAGCACTTTACCCAGCTTAAAATGAGTGCCCGTAGCCAAACAGTGCTGAACCCAGCTTAATATGATTGCACATAACCAAATAACGCTTTACCCAGCGTAAGCCGTTTGCGCGGAGCTGCGCAGTGCGCCAACCATCTTACCGTCGGGCAATGTTGAGCAACGTGTAGCAAAGTCGCCTTTACACAGACACACCTCCTAGCCTGTCTAGACAGTAGTAAAATAAAAAAGCAATGACAAGGGTCGAACCCGGGATACTGTGCACCATAGTCAAAGTACTGAACCACTAAGCCATGACACTTGTACCTAGAAATCCAGTATTACCATACATATAGGAATGAATGAAAATATAACCATGACAAAGCAGGTTTGCCCTTAGCTGAGAAATTTCCAAAACGGCCAATCACAAATAAGTGTGGGAAAACCGGCATATATAAGCTCCATAGACGGGAATACACACCATAACTGATTGTGGTACCCATTTGCAGTCAGGATGGCAGGTGTTGGAGAGGGAAATCGATTTAGAGTGCAAAGGTGGGGCATTGAGGAGTCCAAATATATGGTTTGGCTCTTAGTCCATCATCATGAAGGCCGACTCATGCAGGGCCAGGTTCAATGGGGTGCGTATAAGGCAGAGGCATGGAACCAGTTGGCACATGATCTCACCAGTGCCACAGGCATTCCGAGGATGGGTGAACAGGTCCGTCACCACCATGTGGACCTGAAGAGACGAAAGGAGGACCAACTGAACTGATGGCTCCAGGAGGCCTGTTAAATGCCCAATGCCCCACTACTGAGTAAGTATCCATGTAATTAAGTATATAGGAAATGCTATCCTAGTCTATAGTATGGATAGGTATGTCCCAATATCCCTTCATTTATATTACAGCTGCAGGTGTTCGTTCCGAGAATCGGCAAGCCTATGCTGATAGGCTGGTAAGGCTGCGCCACCAGGCAGGTTAGTAATTATTCAGCTGGTATTATTATAGAATATAAGTGAGACAGCCTGTAAAAGAGTTCAGTGTTGTAACCCACTAATAAAGGAATAGAATAAAGCTTCTGCTAGTATTCTAAGATCAGATAAGTGATGCAGCCTGAAAAGGAGTATTGTAATCCATTAATAAAGAGTAAACAAGTCTCAAATAGAGTTCCCACCTGTATTGTAATATCAGATAACTGCTTCAGCCTGAAAATGAGTGTTCTAATCTATCAGTAAAGGACAGACAAGTATTGAATACATCCTTGTATATACTGTCATATGAAATAAGTGAGTCAGCTGGAAAGGATTGTTGTAACCCAGTAATAAATGTTAATAAAGCCTAGAATTAAGTACCATCCTAAAATGTAAATATAAAATAAGTGAGAGAGTGTGAGAAAGACCTTGAAGTCTGTAATAAAGGTATACTGCATGTACAACATAATGAAATGAATGAGACAGCCACAACCAAAGAGTGAAATGTTTTAATAAAGTACAATACCTGGACTGTGTCCGTCCACATTTCGGATTTGTTGTTGTACCCTTGCATTATGGAGATAGTATGGTTGTATGAAATGCTGAACATCCACGGTTGTCTAGGCCCATATAAACTGGCTGATGGGAATGCCAGTATGTCAGAAGAATATTTATAGTCCTCAACTGTGTCATGTATAGTATTTACCTGTTAATCCGGTACATGAGCAGCTTGTGCTTGTGATCCCACAAATGTCAGTGTGCTGCTAGAACTGTACGTAACTGTTCAAATGTAGCAGGATGAATACAAATGGAATGTATATTAATGTAGCAGTAACATCTCTATCACCAACATTTGTAAGGTTACATACAGGAAACTGTACTAATACATGTAGGGGATATATATCTGCATCTAGTAGGAATGTATAGTATACGTATAGGTATTTTAAGTTGTTAATGTAATATTTTATCACCCTACCTAATGTTCACAAATGATGCTATTCCACACCAAACTGGGTATGTGTATTCACAATTAATTCCTATGGACATTTGTCCTGTTAGTTTATACATATCTGCATGTATGTTGATGCATGTGCCCTGTTCACATATCCAAACCTGATGGCCTGTTGCCACCAATCAACCCTGCATGCTGTTGGAATGTCCACTGTTGTCCTAAATATGCCTGTGTTATGCTTGCTGTTCAACTTTTGGAATCCATGTGTGTTTGGTGAATGGGAATACTAATGCATGCTGTTACAACTAATTTGGAATGGTGTTGTTTGTTACTAACCCAAAATGCCATTAAATACTGGTAAACATAGGACAACTGGGAAGGCGGGTGCCAGCGGACCCACCTCTCCCACCTCGGCTGGCGAGTGCACCTTGCACCAGTTCCCAGGCTGGGACTTCCTCCTCCGGTGGCCCTGTGCCACCTTCGGGTGGAAGCACTGCAGGGGATGGGGCTCGCCTCCACTCTGCAAGCGTGGCCGGAGGAGAGCCTCCACTCACCCTCCAAAGGTCTGTGGTGTGAAGTGAGATCAGGCGTTCTGTGACTGATCCCCTACGCCAGCTTGAGGTGAGAGTGGTGCAACTCATGGGTGTGCCTGCCCATCCTATCCAGCCCCCAGCACAGCCCCAGCCTGGGCTGTGAAGGCGTAGTGGTAACTGCCCATGGGTGGGGATCTCAGTTCCACTGTTGCCATCTGTGGGCTCATGGGCTTGCGATATCCAAACATCCATCCCCGTCAATTGTGTTTATCCCCCACATGTGTCATACTCCGCCCCTGTATGCGTCTTGTCTTGTCTGTTAACCTCCCCAACCTACCTCCCCAAATATACCTACTTCCTGTACCTCACATTCCACTCTCACCTGAAAAAAAAAAAGGGCACTCTGTTCCCACAAAAAAATTACGCCCCATACATAGTTGCCCATTTCACACACGTCTGCTGGACATGTAAACTGATAATTACAATTGACTCTACAACATACTTTGTTGTCCTCACTCCTCTCTCAGGGGTGGAAGGTTTCAAATCTCACTCTAAATTTCTAACATATGCACAGCTGTTGCTGGTAAAGAATTGGGCAGCTATGGGCCTTCCCTACATCCTTCCTGCACATTCCGAGCTTGTTTTTCTACTGTCCTACCCTCTTTGTGCCCCCTTTTTCACCACTTTTCCTATTTCACCATTTTCTTTTCTTTAAAAGAAAATAGTGCGGGTGTTAGTGGGAGTAAGCACTTTTAAGCAGTTGTAAGCATGTGTGCGCTTGTGTGTGCTTAGCTAAGCATAGATAAGCATAGCTAAATGCAGCACAAACTCGCGCTAACCTTTTTACAACTGCTTAAAAGTGCCTTAGTCACTCTGTATGACAAGGCCCTTGTACTGCTCAGCAGCAAAATAAAATATCCTTGCCAGTCTTAAACCCCACACCTTGGACTCAACAGTCTGCATGACATACCACTAAGCCACAGCAGATATACAATAACTTGGTGCTGCAAGAAATATAACATGCATTAAAAGGAGTGAATGTAAAGGGAAACTACAAAAGCCAGAGCAATACATTTCAAGACAGACAGAAATATAACATGCATTAAAAGGAGTGAATGTAAAGGGAAACTATGAAAGCCAGAGCAATACATTTCAAGACAGACAGAAATATAACATGCATTAAAAGGAGTGAATGTAAAGGAAAACTATGAAAGCCAGAGCAATACATTTCAAGACAGACAGAAATATAACATGCATTAAAAGGAGTGAATGTAAAGGGAAAATACGAAAGCCAGAGCAATACATTTCAAGACAGAAATATAACATGCATTAAAAGGAGTGAATGTAAAGGGGAAATATGAAAGCCAAAGCATTACATTGCAAGAAAGAAATGTAACATGCATTACCAGGAGTGAATGTAAAGGGGAAATATGAAAGCC